>NW_025850679.1:0-1091 GCF_002878395.1 Capsicum annuum
TGATGATCACCTCGGGGTCTAGCGCCCTTGACAGGCACTCCAAAACCCGCCAACGCTCGTGAAACCCGGATCGATCGGTCCTCCATTCATCCGACCGGAGTATTATCATTACAACGCTGCTTGGATAATTCTACACTACCCTGGTTCCCAATCCTAATAGAAGGTGTAGTTCACTACACCAGTTAACAGTGATGATATATGAAGAAAGTTATATCTACAATCATAAATAAGCTGAATGTAATACCCCGTACTTTTCCTAGCTTGAAAAATTTCCCAAGAATGTTAGAAGCTTTCTTTGAAAGATGAATCCACTTTTGTACACGTGGTATTTTCAAGATTTTCACTTTTTATCATGTGGGGAATCGAATAAGCATTCCATCGATACCAAATTCGCCCAAATCCGACACCCGGGTGAAGAGTTAGAGCCTTTTTAGTGAGACAGTGTATCACCTGAGCCTTCAGCGCATCGCGGAGATAGCTCAAATGGCAATTGTCAATTTCCAGTGTTACTCCGCGATAGTGGCGCGTTGTGCCAAACTTCCAGGTCGCAGACAAGGTGGCAACGCAATAGCTCCGCGTCGCGCACCGTGCAATTTCCCATTTGTCACTTTCCAGTGACTTGGCGAGATAGTGGCGCGTCGCGCCAAGGATGAAGATCGGGAAGTTTTCTCAGAAATCAAAGACACATCTAGGGTTTTTGGGTCAATTTCCCACCCTTATATATACCCAATAACGCGTGATTTAGTCAATCTTTACCCAAAATATACTAGTTTCTCTCAAGTTTCTCTCAAGAACAAGCTAGGGTTTCTATTAGGGATTCAAATTCAAGAAGGTTTCACCGTCAATCCTCAAGAAATCACATCCCAGGTATGCATAGTGTTCATTCATGGACTCCTTTCGTCTATGAAGCCCAAGAATCTCTTTTCTAAAGTCAAGATTTTAGATTTTCTTTATGAACTTCATGTTGGGTTTATTTTGTTTATGTTGAGAATGATTAATTGAATTCAAATCCATATTGGGTGATTAATGTTATGTGGAATTGATTTGTATAGATGTATATTCATGTGAACCTATGATTAAACCCTAGGATG
>NW_025850679.1:1191-4670 GCF_002878395.1 Capsicum annuum
ATGTTGAGAATGATCAATTGAATTCAAATCCATATTGGGTGATTAATGTTATGTGGAATTGATTTGTATAGATGTATATTCATGTGAACCTATGATTAAACCCTAGGATGATGAAATTAGATGTTGAATCATGATGTGTAATTGTTGTATAATGGTGTCTGCATATATTATGCCTATCATGCGTTTGATTAAATGCCGATATGAAGGAAAAGTGCTCAACTAGCATGATATTATGAAATCCCCATGTTTGTACAAGTTTATGTATATCACATGTTTGATGAAGTACTTCAATATATGAATTATGAATTGTGTTGTTGGTCATGTGTTCACGTAAGTCATGCTATGTCAGTTTCTTTCCATCGAGTCCTGGGGATACTTGTACACGACAATTTAGCTGTGTGCCTAGAGCCATGTCAGGTTTTCACGATAATCTTATTCAAGCCATGATTAGTAGAATTTAGTCAGTCCCATGATCAGGAAATCTCCGTAAATTTAGTATCCATCAGATCAGTCCTACTCAGTAATTTCAGTAACCGCAGTATTCCTAGAAATCTCAATAACTTCAGTACTCTCAGTCAGTCCTCAGAACTCAGTACATTACGTCAGTCAATGGAACTCAGTAAACTTAGTTTAGCTCGGGTAAACAATATCATTAGTATCAGCTCAATTCGGTTAATCAGTTCAGTGTCTTTCAGATGGAAGTAGGATTCAGCACCGAGCGAGCCTAGGGATGGGGACTCACCCGCTAGATATGACTGAGATCCCTAGAAGCAATCCCTAAGTTCCAGAACTACGTAGCCAGTGTAGGTACGAGATGTCACCCGTTAGATAGGACTGACATACTCAGGGATCACCCGTTAGCGCATTTAAATGTATAGGACTAATCCCAGGGGTCACCCACTAGATTAGGACTGACTCCACAGCAGTTGTCTTTACTAGTGGCGCGGTACTGACACCCTTCCAGATGAGGTTACAGGTTGGATCCCAGTTAGCTTAGTATAGGGCATGTCGATTAGATGAATACATCCCACAGTTTCAGTTACAGAATCAGGACTGTCAGATACAGTCAATTCAGCTCAGTAGTATAGATTTAGGACTGTCAGAAACAATCAATCCTTATCATTATAAATAGACCCCAGGATCACCCACCAGACAGGACTGATCTCAACTATGGTCAATCAGTGTCAGTATCATCAGATGTAGAGATCACCCGCTAGATAGGACTGATCTCAGATTCAGTCACTCATGTTATCAGTTATATCAGTTATCAGAACTTATGTTATTAGCATTCAGCTTCAGAACTATCAGATACAGTCAACCAGACCAGTTCTTCATAATCAGAACTGTCAGACACAGTTATCCATGTATCAGTAACATAGTATCAATCCCTCAGTATTCAGTAATACAACATCAGTTTCTCACTCATCAGTGACTCAGATGTCAATGTCAGTAGACTCAGTATTCAGTCCTATCATGATCTCAGTTACAGTTACGTATGCATGCATGTATTCTCGCGTTCATGTTAGTCAGTTACTATTGTTCATGCATATGAACCTATTGCATTCAGCCTGACACATTTGCGCTATGGTGTCTTATACCATAGGTTTAGAAGCACGAGCTACAGAGAACCAGTAACATCCCAGTTCAGTGATCAGAGTTAGCAGTGAGTCCTCATCCTTCGAGGACATGATGATCACATTACTATTTTAGTTTTCAGTTTATTTTAGTAGTTAGAGTTAGTTGGGGACATGTCCCATCAACTCCTTATTCAGATAGTTTGAGGCTTTCAGACTACAGTATGTTCAGACAATTATCTCAGTTGTTTTGGTATTGTTATACCATATTTTTTTTTAGTTATGTACTAGTATTGAACCTTATGGCCTTTCAGTTCATGTTTCCGCATTTACGATATTATTACTATTATTCAGTGCTCAGTTTACAGATATCAGTCATGGGTTAGCTTGTGGTCCTTTGGGGTCATGGACACCGTGTAGCGTTCCGGGTACCAGATTCGGGGCGTTACAAACTTGGTATCAGAGCCTAAGTTTCAACAATGTCCTAGGAAGTCTGAAAAGCTGCATCTAGTAGAGTCTTGTACATGCGTGTGTTGTGCACCACACTTATGTGCAGGAGGCTATGAGGTGTTTTAGGAACAGTTTCCCTTCTTTCAGTATTCATGTCATGCCAGTGAGCATAGGCTCAAAGTTAAAACTCTCAGTTTAATCCGTTTCTCTTTCTTCTACAGAACATGCCTCCTAAAAGAAGAAACGGGAATCAGTCCGCCCCTCAGCCCGAAGAACCTTTGGGCGAACATGCTTCTCATACGGAGTTCAGGGCCGCATTCACTACTCTTGCACAGTTAGTTGCTACTCATAATGAATGACCAGCTGTCATTTCGGCCAACCCAATGGCCAATTCAGCTGCAGCCAGGATTCGGAACTTCACCTAAATGAACCCTCCATCCTTTCTTGGGTCTAAGACAGATGAGGACCCCTCAGGAATTCCCTAGATCAGGTTCAGAAGGATGATGTCATGGGAGTGACTGCTGTTAAGAGTGCTTAGCTAGCTGCATACCAGTTGCAGGATGTTGCTCACACTTGGTTCAAGCAGTGAAAGTCAGAGAGGGCAGACGATGCGGGGTCAGTTGAGTGGGAAGAGTTTGGTTCCGCGTTCCTTGATAGATTCTTTCCCCTAGAGCTTAGAGAAGCCAAGGTGCTAGAGTTCATCAACCTCAAGCAGGACAATATGACAGTGAAAGAGTATTCTCTTAAGTTTACTCAATTAGCCAGATATGCCCCTCATGTGGTTGCAGACAGTAGGGCTAAGATGAGTAAGTTTGTGTCAGGGTGAATGATAGCGTGGTTAATGAGTGCAGATCCGCCATGCTGAATAGTGACATGACTTTAGCCAGACTTATGACCCATGCTCAGCAGATAGAAGAACAAAAGATTAAGATGAAGGAAAAGCAGAATAAGAGGGCAAGGACAGGTAGTTTCAGTTTTGCTCAGCCTAAGTCAGGGAGTGGTAGCCGTTCTCAGTATAGTCAAAAATTTCCAGTCCCAGCTCCATCTTCAGCTAGAGCACCAGTACCCAAGCTCGAGAATGACAGTCGTGATGGGTCGCCAGGATCCGAGGCCCAGGATAGTGAGAACAGGAGTCTTACCTATCCGCTTTGCGAAAGGTGTAGTAAGAATCACCTAGGTGTATGTAGAGTAGGCAGTGAGGTATGTTATGGATGTGGTAAGCCAGGCCACAGGTTACGGGAATATAGAGTAAGGGCTCAGAAGGGAAAAGATTTGCGCTAGCAGGGCGTCACTTCCAGTACCATTAGTGGTCAGCGTCAGAACAGGTTTTATGCTCTTCAGACTCGCCATGATCAAGAAAATTCCCCCGACATAGATTCGGGTACGTTATAGGTCCTTCATACTCATGATATGCATTGCTAGACCTCTTGCTCTCATTTTAGCTTAAGATTTTCA
>NW_025850680.1:0-3811 GCF_002878395.1 Capsicum annuum
GTCATGAGCACTATGTAGCATTTTGGTTTAAAAAATCAGGGCGTTACGAACTTGGTATCAGAGCCTAAGGTTCAATAGTGTCCTAGGAAGTCTGAAAGCTTCATCAAGTAGAGTCTTGTACATGGATATATTGTGCACCACACTTATGTGCAGGAGGCTATGAGATGTTTTAGGAATAGTTTCCCTTCTTGCATGTCTCAAGATCATGCTATGGAAAGTTTCTCTAAGGAAACCATGTAGATCATATCATGCACCCCTTATGTTTAATTTACCTTACTTTTAAGGTAACAGAAATAATGAAGTTCAAAGTCCTAAAGATAAGGCTTTCTCAGACAGTTCCTACAGTCAGTTATGGGATTAGTCACAGACTTAAACAGTATCCCATAAGTTCATTATTGTTTCAAGGTCGTACAAATTTTATTCATGATCATGAGAACTCATTCTTGAACCCAAAAGTTTAGCAGTAGTTGAGTTGGGATAGTATTATTCTATTTGATCATATTATGTATTCATGGGGATTAGATCAGTAGGATTGAATAGTACGAGCTAAAAATTTAAGTTTATTGACTCAAAATTAAGCATGAAGGTGTGAATGTGATACTAGCAGTATATGAGGAAACAGAATCAGATGATGGTTTTAGTAAGACAGGCAGGTGTTGAACAGAATATAGGTATGGGATGGTAGATCAAGTGACCAAGTCAGACTCTCAAGATTCCAATAGTAGTGCCAGTATGTATAGAAAAGCAGTAAGGGAAGACGATTCCCAACTCATCCTCTTCTCAGTACAAAGATTTGTACTTTAGCTATCATGAAATCCACTCAGGTCTTACATATCAACTCTATGGTCACGAACCATGCTCATGTATCTCTTTTTCCATGATCATGTATGAATTCAATTTCCACCATAAGGAGTCTCTTTTACTCCGCAGTACGAGTCATGTTCCATGAGCACAATCTACTTTTACGTACATTCCACGGGATCATGTGCGCCTTCAGTTCCCAGTATAAGGGGTTCAGTTCTAGCTTCCTCAATATTCGAATCATTTCCCATGAGTACAGAAAACTCTAGACTCAGGTCATGCAGCTTATGAATCATGTACGCATATTATGCTTTCCAGTATACTTAGCTTCCATGACTCATGCTATTCCCCTACTGATTAGATACATTTAGACTATGTCATGTATATTCTCAATTCAGACCTTATTGGTAAATCCAAACTATTGATATTTTATTCCTCAAGTTTCAGTCATGTGTCAAGTTTAATTTGTATCTATTCATGTTTCAGGTCCTCCTAATTTACTCCTCCAGTTAGCTCTCCTTATGGAACAGTGTTATGATGAGCAGTTGTTTAGATAAGAGAAGATTGTTGCATACTTACTTTACACAATGGTGTAATTGTGAAGATAGGCTTGAATGTCATGATAAATGTGCAAGTAAACGTCTAGAAAGGGGTTGTATTTAGAAGTTGGGAAAGTACAAAGTGTCAGTGTACATTTAGATCCTTGAGTTAGGTCAGTCCCCTGCATGTAGCCATCAAAAACTTAATTGCCAACTCAATTATAGTTTCAGTATCTAGCACTCAGTGATCACTATTCAGTCCTTGAATTCAATACTTCTGTACTAGATATAGGCTTAGTGATAATGTCATCTTTAGTTCAGTAACCAGATTTGAAACTCAGTTCAATTCTATACATGCTTGACCATAGCATTCAGGTTGTCAGTACTCAGTTATTAGTGTTTCAGTACCCCAGTTTTTAGAATACCTCAGAGCAATATCGTACGCTTGGTCTCACATTTGAAAATAATGTACACTTCATGAATCCATGCTCAGATACCTCATTCTACTCAGTTAGTCCTTATCTCCTATGCCTAAAACTCAAAAATCTCAGTCCAGCTATTCAGACTAAGTACAGTTTAGCTTTACAGATCCAGTATTCAGCTATCAGTTATTTAGTTAATCAGATAAGTTAGTGTATTTATGTACTTGTGTTCAGCTCAGTTTATGTATCATGTCTCAGTTTCAGATCCTAGTTATTCAGTCATGACTTAGTTCCTAGGTGTCTTGCGCATCGCCTCAATTTCCATCAATAGCTCATCCAAGTTAGTATCCTTGAGGGACATAGTGTCCTAAGGGGGAGATACATCATACACCTGAAATTTCATGACATAAACATGCTGCTCTATTTTCTTTTGATGAATCCAGTTTGGAGAAGGGGTACTCATAAGATAACCCTCAAGCTCCAACAATAGTCGTATGCCATGTTTTCAAGATTTAGTTCAGATCATGATATTCGGTATATCTACCACGTCCCAGACTCATTTATGTTCTCATGTATCCGATCATGCATATGGAGTAATTAATTTCAAACTTATCGGTATTTTCTGTTCAAGGTAACAATTTTCCTTAAACTTACTCGTTCTCATGTTCATATTTCAGTACCAAACTTGGTATTCAATTCCATGCTCAGTTTTCAATACAAACTTGATACCTTTACCATTGCATGTTCATGAGTAAGTTTAGTCATGAATTCACGCATCAGATATGCGTGATCAGCTCATTAGTACTTTCAGTCATGCATTCATGTATTATGTCAGTCATATAATCATGGATCTAATATGCATGGATTCAGCCTTTCAGTTGTGCATCAGATATGCATTCTCATTTTAAGAAAACTTACTTTATTAGAATCCTTATTCTTATATTCATGAATCAGCTTCCCATGTATCAGATATGCATGTTCAGTATGTTATGCTCAGCTTTCAGTCATTTCAGTCATGAAACCATGTTTCATTAGTGTATGTCATGTACTTAACTCATCTTATCATCTCTCCCACCTCAGTTATTTTTCATTTGAGGACGAATGTTCCCAAGGGGGAGATATTGTAATACCCTGTATGTTTCTAAGCTAGGAGACGAAGCATTTTTCCTACGTATGAAACCTCCTATCCTGTGAGTAGCATTTTAGTTCATGACTTACAATGAGTATCCTAGCTATAATATAGCTTATGATGCATTAATCATGTTCATATGTCACTTAAGGTAGAACAAGCTAAGTTGAATCCATCAAGTTTTAGTGTTTGATTTTGTAAGGGTCATATTTGAACGAGTATAACTTGATGTTAATATGGTATTTCTGCATATTTCTACACACCAAGTTGTAGATAATTGAATTAGCTTTCCAACGATACCAATTTCACCTTAATCCAATACCCGAGTGAAAAGTTATGCCCATTTTCATGAGAGACAGTAAGGATAGGCGATTGGTTAGGCGCCGCCCAACCAAACTTAGGCGATTGGTTAGGCGCCGCCTAAGCTATTTCCAATGCCAAAAAACACTCCGTTTTGAGTTATTTTGAGGGTAATTAAGTCTTTTAACACTCCTTACATGTCCCTAAACTTAACCCTACGAAATATATAACTTCTAAACACATTACAACCCTATTAACATTTCAAAACTCATCATCCAAGATCACCATAGGAGAAAAACAACTAGGGTTGCATAATTAAGCTTGAAGATCCAATTTCAAGGAAATTCCTCCGTCAATCATCAAGAACCTCCCTTCCAAGGTATGCGTAGTGTTCATCCACGGATTCCATTCATCCGTGGAGTTCAAGAATTAATCTTTAAAATACAAATGCTTGGTTGATTGTGGTGATATAATCATACCCATGTTGATGCTTGTTTGTTTTGTTATATAATAGTATCGTGACTATATATCTCATGAAAGTTATGTTGTTAGTTGAAAAACATGATCTTTAGGTGGATTTCATACTTGCATTCTATCAATCCATCTAAAGATCATGTTTT
>NW_025850681.1:0-3372 GCF_002878395.1 Capsicum annuum
CATGTATTAATGGCTCACAACAACTAATTAGAAGTAATGTAACAAAAGTACTATAAAAAATACTTGTGAATTTTTTTTGAAGTGGATCTTGTATAAGACGTCAAGTTAATTTAAAACATCAAGAGTTAATTTATCATTTTATATCTATTTTACCTTTTTTATCAAATATTATTAATTGACAAAATACGTAAATGGTCATAATAATTAATTAAGAGTGACATAGTAAAATCACGATTGAAACAGCGAAGCAGACATGTCTAAATAGAAGTGTTATAACAAAATTACTATACAAAAATACTTGCGCAAAAAAAATTAAATGGGCCTCATAGAAAACGTCAGGTAAATTTAATATTAAATATTATTAATTTTTAATACTTAGATGACTTTATAATAATTTTTTAATATTAATCTTTTAGTATTTAGATGATTTATAATAATTGACTATGGGTGATATAGTCAAATTATGGTGAAGCAGCTTAAGCAGACATATCATTAATATCTATTTGACTTTTTTATTATATATTATTAATTTTCTAATACATAAATAACTTATAATAATTAATTAGAGATGGCATAATAAAATCACAAAGAAAGCAGCTTATGAAATAAGTAGGAGAAGAAGATATATTGACGGAGACAATTGAAGCAGTTGAAGCAGAAATGTCATAAATACCTATTTTATTTTTTATTAAATATTATTAATTTTTAGTATGTGAATAACTTATAATAATTAATTAGGGGTGATATAATAAAATCAAGTACTAATTAAAATTGATATAGCAAAATTACTATAAAAAATATTTGTGATTTTTTTTTAAGTGGACCTCATATAAGTCGTCAAGTTCATTTAAAATATCAATAGTAAATTTATCATTTCATATTATTTTTTATATTTTCTATCAAATATATATGTTTTAACACTCAAATGACACAGAATAATTAATTAAGACCGATATCTAATGAAGCTACGATTGAAGCAGCCGAAGCAAACACATCATAAATATCTATTATACTTTTTTATTAAATATTATTAATTTTTTAATACATAAATGACCTATAATAATTAATTAGAGGTGATATAATAAAATCACGGAGCAAGCAGCTGAAGAAGAAGCAGACAGGAGAAGCAGACATGTTGACGGAGAGCTGTCTGCTTCTCGTGCCCTTTCCCTCTCATTAGAGAGTAACTAGTTATTGCCCGGGCCCAACAAATATTTTTAAGAAAATTTATTTTAATTATTGTGATTTATAATATTTTTTTAAAATATATAATAGATTTTTTATAGATATTTTAAGCCGTTAATTATTGTAATTTATAATACTTTTTATGTCATTTTCAAATAATAAATATCACTTTCGTTGTCCAAATTTTTGTGGCATTAATAGTCAATCACATTTTAAAAAATAATTTAAGTTTTAAATTATTGTGATGTATAATTTTTTTTTCTATTCCAATTTAAGTGTCATAATGCTTAGATAAACATAATAATTAATTATGAGTGATATGGTAAAGTTACGATTAAAGCAGCGAAGCAGACATGTCTTAATGACTCACAACAACTAATTAGAAGTGATATAAAAAAATTACTATAAAAAATATTTGTAAATTTTTTGATTAACTTATCATTTTATATCTATTTTACTTTTTTTTATAAAATATTATTAATTGATACAATGCTCAAATTGTCATAATAATTAGGGGAAATAACAGAGACTACACTTCAAATTGAAATATTTCCATGAAAATGGCCATGAAATTTAAATTTTAATTTCTAGCTATTTCAATTTACTGACTTGTTCTATACCGTTTCTACACACCTTCTATACAGTTTCTATACATATCTTATACATATAAATATTCTATATGAAAATTTTACAGTTTTGACACACAATTTATATAATAGCTGTACATTATTCTTACCCGTTTTATACAACAATTATATAATTTTCATACACTTTCTATATATTTTATACATATACAAATGTGATAGAACTATACAATTTCTATACATATATTTTATATAGATATATATTCTATTTAACAATTATATCGTTTTTATATAATTTAATTATAATTTTTAAACAATAAAAAAAAGTAGAATATCTGATCAGTTAAAAAATTTATAGCAAAAAAAATTAAAATATTTTTAAAAGGGCCGAATTGTCTAAGTTAAATACTGTATCAGTATTGTATATAGACTGTATCAGTATTGTATATGAACTACGTAGGCCAAAATGATCCAAATTAGAACATGACTATAAAGCGAAAATAGGGCCACTTTTTGAAAAGTTTTCAAACTTCGGCAATTAGTTTTAAAAAGTGTTATAGAGTGTCCTTTTTCCTAATAATTAATTAGGAGTGACATAGTAAAATCAAGATTAAAACAACGAAACAAATATGTCTAATTAGAAGTGATACAACAAAATTATTATAAAAAATACTTGCGAAAAAAATTAAATGGTTCTCATATAAAATGTCAAGTAAATTTAACATTAAATATTATTAATTTTTTAATACTTAGATGAATTTATAATAATTTTTTAATATATAAATGACTTATAATAATTAATTATGGGTGATAGAGTCAAATTATGAGTGAAACAATTGAAGCAAACATGTCATAAATATCTATTTTAATTTTTTATTAAATATTATTAATTTTCTAATATATAAATAACTTATAATAATTAAGTAGAGATGGTATAATAAAAAATTACAGAGGAAGTAACTTATGAAGCAGGCAGAAGACACAGGTATGTTGACGGAGACCTGCCTGCTTCTCCTTGCCATTCCCTCTTATTAGAGAGTAATTTTACATTTTTATTATATATTATTAATTTTCTAATGCATAAATAACTTATAATAATTAATTAGAGATGACATAATAAAATTACAGAGTAAGCAGCTTATGAAATAAGCAGGAGAAGCAGACATATTGACGGAGATAATTGAAGCAGTTGAAGCAGAAATGTCATAAATGCCTATTTTACTTTTTTATTTATTAAATATTATTAATTTTTAATATGTGAATAACATATTATAATTAATTAGGGTGATATAATAAAATCAAGTACTAATTAAAAATGATATAGCAAAATTACTATAAAAAATATTTGTAATTTTTATTTTAAGTGAACCTCATATAAGTCATCAAGTTCATTTAAAATATCAATAGTTAATTTATCATTTCATATTATTTTTTACCTTTTCTATCAAATATTATTATTTTTTAATTCTCAGATGACACATAATAATTAATTAAGAGCGATATTTAATAAAGCTACGATTGAAGCAGCCGAAGCAAACACGTCATAAATGTTTATTTTAATTTTTTATTAAATATTATTAATTTTTTAATACATAAATGACCT
>NW_025850681.1:3472-4435 GCF_002878395.1 Capsicum annuum
TATAATAATTAATTAGAGGTGATATAGTAAAATCACGGAACAAGCAGCTGAAAAAGATGCGGACATGTTGACGGAGAGTTGCCTGCTTCTCCTGCCCTTTAGTTAATTTATCATTTCATATTATTTTTTACCTTTTCTATCAAATATTATTATTTTTTAATACTCAGATGACACATAATAATTAATTTAGAGCGATATTTAATGAAGCTACGATTGAAGCAGTTGAAGCAAACACGTTATAAATGTCTATATTACTTTTTTATTAAATATTATTAATTTTTTAATATATAAATAATTTATAATAATTAATTAGAGGTGATATAGTAAAATCGCGGAACAAGCAGTTGAAGAAGAAGCAAGCATGTTGACGGAGAGTTGCCCTTTCCCTCTTATTATAGAGTAATATAATGTTTAACAAAAATTAGAAGTGCTTATTTTCAAAAGGTGATGTGTTTGATCAAGTTTTTATAGAAAAATAAGTGTTTTTAGAGAGTAACAGAAAAAGTTGTTTCTCACCCAAAGTGCTTTTGAAATAGTTATTTTTCAAAATAAATTGATTTCAAAATTTTGGTCAAACAAACTATTAGTTTTAGTTGATGTAATGCTAAGAATTTGTATAAAATTGAACAAATAGACATATACGTCCTGCATGACGTTCAGCATGATAATATCACATTTTACGTGGCGTGCTATGTATATTATGCCATGTCGGGTGAACGCATTTACTTATTCAACTTTATATACAAATTTACATGCCTATTTATGATTTTTTGCCTTTTTTTTTGTTCAAATTAACTAAGGATTAAGGAATTCATTAGATTCTTTCCTTAAACTTGTTGCTAAGGAAATTCTAAATCAAAAAGGCCAAGTCCGATCATTCACACAAACCAAACGACGCCGTTTTAACCACTTCACCCACCTCAACGACGTCGCCTATAACGCCTCACGAAATATATAAATATA
>NW_025850682.1:0-1531 GCF_002878395.1 Capsicum annuum
TATAAAGTTTCATCATCGCCCAAAAATATTTATTTATTACGTATGTATAAGTAAAAAGTCCATCTTTTATTTACGGAGGCGTTAAAATTAATAATAATTTTTTCATTGGCCACGATAGTATTTGTTCGTTATCAGTGTACATCCAAAAATGAGTACAGGAAGATAAAATTCCATCTACACCATCCCAAACGTGTCAAACACAATAAAACAACATCCAAAACAAAAGTGATCCCAAAACAAGTAAATCAATGGAAACATGTAAAGAAATGCTCAAAAAAGAGCTTGGCCGAAAATTCAAAGCCACAAGATCGAAGACCACAAAATCTATTAACGGTGTTGCTTCAACGGTGTTCACTGGATCAACGCCGGAAAATATGATTATGACCAGATCTGGCTAGTTCTTGATGAGAAAAATAAAATGGGAAGTAAAGGAGGAGGGCTGCCGCGATGTGGTGGTGGCGAGGCTGGAGCTCAAAGCTCACTGGCCATCAACTCCAGTGAACTAGCAGAACAACAAATGAAGAAGGAGAGAGCGGCAGTGATGGTGACTCGCCGGTCAGAGCTCGTGTGGCTTGTGGTCGGCGTTAGTTCTCCGGCGATGTGACTGCCGGAGAACGGATAAACTGTTAATATTTTAGATCTATAGAGAAAGTGAAAGTTTAAATAAAAAAAATTATGTAGTAGGCATCCGTGTATATATTTTTTCATGTATGTTTGTCTTGGTGTTTTGTATTTTATGTTTATGTGTGTTTTGTAAGAAGAAATGGAGATTTTTCCTGCAGATGTCGTCGTTCAAGTCCCCTTAATGTGAGAATAATATCCCTGATATATAGTACATGTGTATATCCGTTGGAGCGAATTTTCTATGTGTAAATGTGTCTGTTTAAAATTGATTGTTGCAAAAGATGAGAAATATCAAAATTCAAGATTTTCTTTTGATTTCTTTTTGACTTTTCAAAGATCATGATTATTGGTTAGGTAAAAAAGATGAAGAGAAAGAAAACGTATCTTTTTTTGGTTTATATTTGAGAGAGAGAAAAAATATGTGTGGGTGTATGAAAATATGTGTGTAGAGAGAAAAGATGAATAAAAAATGTGTGTCTAAAATATGTCCTCCCACCACCTATTTATACAAAAAATTGAGCACCCCTTTTATCCAATCGATAAAGGGGTGTCCTCTCTTTTTATAATAGAACACACTTAGGTCCTTAAGTTATTGGCCAAAGGATTTTCATCGATTTGACCAACGAACAAAGTAATTATCCAAAGGGTAGTGTCATTGAGTGGTCGTTGTCAGATGTGACGAGACAGTACTGAGTGGTCATTGTCGGACGTGACAAGACATTATTGTGTAGTTGTTGTCGGATGTGATAAGACATCGAATTATTATACTGCACAAAAATAATTGATCCGACTCAACGTTTGCAGACTATAAAATATAGATGTTGAATGAAAAAATGTAAAGAATGTTAAAATTATTAAAGTATAATTAATTTAAAAATAATGTAAAATATATATATATATATATATA
>NW_025850682.1:1631-3367 GCF_002878395.1 Capsicum annuum
TATAACGTCATGTCGTGCACGTGCGCAAATATTTGTAAAATAATAAAGTGATAAGAACAATAAAAATTATTAATAAATTATAAAGAGTAAAAAATCCTAAAGTAAGGATGAAAATCAATAATTTGTTATCAATTGTAAAAAATATGTGAAAGTTGTATTTTGTGCCCTTTAATGGTCAGGAAGCCTGAATACGTTATTTTTAAGTACGGAGAGCAAAAATTGGGTGTGAACAGATTTTTTGACATTGCTTGATGTGGCTACAAAGCATCGGATTTGTTGACAAATCTTGAGGATAAAGCCATACTAGAGCAGTACAGGGAGCAATTGTGCTTAGTTTGGTTTGCCCATTCGGTTATATTGGCAAGAGACGTCAACAAGGTCATAGAAGATGATTTGTTGGCACGTGATGAGGATTTTGATAAATTCAACAATTATCTATGGGGATATGACAACTTCTACTTGACTGTCCAATATTTACTGACAAAGTTATCCTCAGGGACGACGCATTATACGGCTTTCCTTGGGCTTTCATGGTAAAATTAATCACTAATTTTACTCATCCATTAATTTATATTGAATATAGTTAACATGACTTTTTTTGCTTGCTTCCTGTTTACATTTTTTAGGCTTGGGTATTTGAAGCCATTCCTCACCTCCGAAAGCAGTTAATGGATTACCCGAATGAGGTTTCTCATCCAAGGATGTTTAGGAGGTTAGCTGCAAAGAGAAACACCAATATTAAGGAGGCTGATCTCTTTAACCTTTCGGATGATGTAGTACGTCTTCTTCAAGTAAAATAATTCTATTCAAAGAAAGATATTGAACATATGTTATATCTGGTGTAACAGATGTTATATCTGATGCACCAGATGGGACTTATGTTACGACAGGGTATATCTTGCATCAGATTACCCATCTATTACTTTGGTTTTATGAACCCAACTTCTAAAAGATTAACCATCTACTGCAAATTATGCAACAGATGTGTAATATGATAACATATTATTCATCTATTGCAACGTACAGATCATCTGTCGCATAACAGATTACCCGTCTTGTGCAACTGTTGCAACAGATGATTGATATTTTGCATCAGATTATCCATATGTTGCTCTATTTTTCTGAATCAGACTCAAACGGATTTTAACCATATACTGCAAACTATGCAACAGATGGGTTTTTTTTTTTTTAAATATAGCCCAACTGTGAAAATTATTATATTATATAATTTAAATGCATCTGCCTTTTTTTTCTTTTTTATAGGTTGTGCATCCATGGATCGTGCTTACTGAGGAGGAGTCGGTGATGACTTCTTATATTACTCTAGGTCATGTTGATACTATAGCAGACCCAATGGTGGAGTTAATAAAGAAGGAATTGGCTGGAACAACAGCCATAAGAAGAGCATTTAGGCAAGGTCAGCCTAATGTTGAGGCTCTTCATGACTAACCTTTTACTAAGGCAGATTCAGGTGCTTCTTCTGGTGGAGTTATTGGTGTTAGTGGCAGGTATACTGATGCTGCTACCACTCATGATGATAAGCATCTTGATGCTTAAGAAAGAATAAATATTCTTGAAAACACCCCTTTTCGCCCTTACACAGGTCCCTCTCACCCCTCTTCACCCTCGTGTTCTCATTGCAAATGCGAAGAGTGCAAGGACAGACAGGATAAACTCTTTGAAAAAGTAGAGGCTATCTCTAAAGCTATAGAGGAATTCAAATCCAAGAGGTGTGT
>NW_025850683.1:0-1836 GCF_002878395.1 Capsicum annuum
ATATCTCCCAAAAGAAAAGAAAGTGAAAGTGGATCAACGTCTGACCACTAAAAAAAGGCTATAGTATAGAGGGTTTCGGAGGAGCTTTCTGAACAATCTCAATCAGGGAAAAGTGAAGCTGAGGAGAGATGTGAAAACAACATTGAGGGAGGTGGACAAGGGTCCATAGATGGTGATGAAGAAAATGAAAGTGAGAAAGAAGAGGAATTGGAGAGTCAGAAAGAGAAAGAGGATGATCATCAACATGATGATAATGGATCACCAACGGGGCGTGAGTTAATATCGACATCCCAGCATGATCCTGTCAAAACTTTTAGTATTGACAGGTTTTAAGTTGCGATGCCGATAAAATGATCCAGAAGGAAAATAACTAACTGGTCAAATTGTACTTAAATGTCAGATGGGGAAATTTTTTGAACATTTTATGAAAATTATGAAGAACGAAAACATAGGCGGACATTTTAAGAAGAGCTGCTTTGGATGCTTTCTCGAGCTGCCTGAGGACCCCTTTGCCCGTATCCATTTCCCTATGACGATGGTATATGGTCTTCTCAAGTGCAGGATCAAGTACGCGGGGGATGATAAAGATTCGGAGGAGGGGGGCAAAACGAAGATGGATGAAATCTGGATCAACTACTGTGGCATGCCTGTTTGTTTTGGCTTGCAAGAGTTTGCCATAGTGACGGGCTTGAGATGCCATCATCCAGAAGGACCACCACTCCGCAAAAGATCCAAGGCAAGAAAATGCAAGGGAAAAGTAGATGGGTTGTTTGACATTGCTCAACGTGGCTACAAAGCATCGGATTTGTTGACAGATCTCGAGGATAAAATCATACCAGAGCTGTACAGGGAGAAATTGTGCTTAGTTTGGTTTGCCCATTCGGTTATTTTGGCAAGAGACGTCAACAAGGTCATAGAAGATGATTTGTTGGCGCGTGCTGAGGATTTTGATAAATTCAACAATTATCCCTGGGGATATGGAAACTTCTACTTGACTGTCCAATATTTACTGACAAAGCTATCCTCAGGGACGACCACAATATATGGCTTTCCTTAGGTTTTCATGGTAAAATTAATCACTAATTTTACTCATCCATTAATTTATATTGAACATAGTTATTATGATTTTTTTTGCTTGCTTCCTGTTTACATTTTTTAGGCTTGGGAATTTGAAGCCATTCCTTCCCTTAGAAAGCAGTTAATGGATTACCCGGATGAGGTTTCTCATCCAAGGATGTTTAAGTGGTTGGCTGCAAAGAGCAACACCAATATTAAGGAGGCTGATCTCTTTAACCCTCCGGATGATGCAGTACGTCTTCTTCAAGTAAAATAATTCTACTCAAAGATAAGAAAGATATTGAACAGATGTTATATCTGGTGCAACAAATGTTATATCTGATGCACCAGATGGGACATCTATTGCGACGGGGTATATCTTGCATCAGATTACCCATCTGTTGCTTTGGTTCTCTAAACCCGACTCCTAAAAGATTAACCATCTACTGCAAATTATGCAACAGATGTTTAATCTAATAACATATCGTTCATCTGTTGTGACGTACATATCATCTGTTGCATAATAGATTACCCATCTTGTACAGCCGTTGCAATAGATGATTGATATTTTGCATCAGATTATCTATGTGTTGCTCTGTTTCTCTGAACCAGACTCAAACGGATTTTAACCATATACTGCAAACTATGCAACAGATGGATCTTTTTTTTTAAAATGTAGCCCAACTATGAAAATTATTATATTATTTGATCTAAATGCATCTGTCTTTTTTTGCTTTTTTATAGGTTATGCATCCATAGATCGTGCCTACTGAGGAGGAG
>NW_025850684.1:0-485 GCF_002878395.1 Capsicum annuum
AAAGCCAGAAAGAAAGTAGCTTCTTTGATATGGTTCAGTAAATAGGAATCCCAGTAATACAGTAAACATTGGAAGAACATAGGAATATGGGTCTATATAGGAATGAAGAAAGGGCATGATAGGCTAGTTTGATTCCAAGCCAAGCAGCTGGGCATGATCAGTCTTATCGGGTGGGGAATTGCATTCACTAATAGAGCTTCCTACGATCGCACCCTAGGAGAGTGCAAATGGCAAGTTTCATGGTCTGGTTCCACTTAGTAGCCTAAATCCGCGTACCCCCTTTAACATAACACGCAAGTACGCTTTAGCTACTAAGCTTCAAAACAACCCATAGGCTTACTTCAAAGTAGGAGCTTGAACTCAAGTATTAGAATGAGTCTTATTAGGTTTCCCTGGGGGAAGGCTCCCCCAACCCCCGTGAGTCCCGTCCTGCCCTGCCTTGAACTAGAACTCAAAAACCAGGACACATAACTATAAGAGAGTAG
>NW_025850684.1:585-1069 GCF_002878395.1 Capsicum annuum
TACCCCCTTTAACATAACACGCAAGTACGCTTTAGCTACTAAGCTTCAAAACAACCCATAGGCTTACTTCGAAGTAGGAGCTTGAACTCAAGTATTAGAATGAGTCTTATTAGGTTTCCCTGGGGGAAGGCTCCCCCAACCCCCGTGAGTCCCGTCCTGCCCTGCCTTGAACTAGAACTCAAAAACCAGGACACATAACTATAAGAGAGTAGTTGCCAAAACAAGCTCCCTAAGGTCACGCCTAAGATCCGAAGGAATCGCTTGAGAACTAACTGCATACCTGAAGTTAGTTTGTGTGCGCATAGCCTTATCTTATCTTTGAATACTTCCTTTAGGCGGCTAGAAAGATGTTATTTGTGTGGTCCGTTCTAGTGACAGACAGCATTTTTATTCTATTGTATTTATGTAGGAGCCGTTGTTTTTGCTTTGTTTGCCGGATTGGTACGCTTTCTTTTCTAAAAACCCCTCTCTCATAGGTCGTTAC
>NW_025850685.1:0-1362 GCF_002878395.1 Capsicum annuum
TTTTATTAAAATAAAAATAAATAATTTTTAAAAACCAACCACTTGTGGGTCTGTTCTTTAATTAAAATAAAAAAAATAATTTAAAAAAAACTAACCACTTGTGGTAGGTTTTTGAACTAAAAAAATAAAAAAGAAAATAATTTTTAGAAACAAATAATTATATATATGTAATCAAATATATATATTATTTTTATTAAAACATAATGATATATATAATCTAATATATATAAATATATAATTTTTTAAAATTACACTGATCACACGTAGTCGATAACCAATATAATAATAATAAAAATCAATCAATCTTAAATTTTGTGAAAAAATTGCACTAAAGAATATATCAAATAAAATAAACAAACTATGTTAAACATAATTTTTATCTTTACTTATATTTCATTATATAAAATTAATATTTTTCTTTGTATATACATTAAATGAAGTTAAACATGCATAATATTTGTATAATGAATGTGTCTATATATATATATATATATATATATATATATATATATATATATATATCATTTCGTTGAGATAATGATATTATACTACTATTGCAGTCATAATAATGTAATATATAACCGATAATTCATCAGAATATAATGAACGCCTTCTATTATAAGGCAATATACTTGTTGATTTGATATATATAGTACGCATTCAAGAGTTCATATATATAAATATCTTTATATATGTGTATATATATATATATAAATATCATGTAGTGATCGATTGATGAACAATGTAGTCAAAACCTAGTAGAATATAATTAAGCTAATTAAATATAATTAATCGATCACTCATCAGAGTATGTATATGAAATACTTCGCATTATATTATTGGATAATATACCCGTGTACGTATGTGATATATATATTTATATATATATATATATATATATAGTACGTATTTAGAACTTGATATAGTCGATAGTGTGTGTATGTGTATGTATGTATAGGTATATATATAGTATATACATATTATATAGTGAGGTATTTTAATGACATAATCTAATCTAATCGATAATTCATCTGAGTATTTGTGATATACGTTGTATATTATTATGGGGTAGTAAAATTGTGTATGTGATATTATAGTAAGTATTTGAAAACTGATAGACAATTGAATATATGTATATATATGTATATCTCGTGTAGTGACGTATGCAGTTATCGAAATTAAAGCTAGATAACTGAATCTATATATCAAAATATTTTGAATGATACATTGCTATATCATTTATTGACAAAGTTATGGAGGAAGGCTTCTTCAGTACCAATGCTCGCCAAATCATCGTATCTGCACCAACAGCAATAGAGCTTGTCGAGAAACTCGAGGAATATGTTCCTTGTCATGAAAGAG
>NW_025850686.1:0-1595 GCF_002878395.1 Capsicum annuum
GTGACACATCGAAGTATCTTCATTACATAGTTTATTCAAAGTTGAACTAGACAACAACTCGAAGGGTGTGTTTGGTATGAAGAAAATGTTTTTAATATTTTTCTAGAAAATGTTTTTCTAAAAAATAAGTTGATTTTTTACTTATTTTTTTATATTTGGTTGGTGGATGAAAAATATTTTCTATTATTTAATTGGTGAATAAAAAATATTTTTCAAAAAATACATTTTAATGTTTAATTAAAGCCTAAAAATATATTTTAGAACCCTTTTTTAAAAAATAAATTAAAAAATTAAATCCTTTTTTGAGAAGAGGATTGATAGGCGGGTGGATGAGGGTGTCAGAGTAGGTAGTAGGGGTGAGGTAAGAAAAAATTTTAAAATCATTTTGTTAAAAAAAGATTTAAAAAATTAGCCGGGGGAGTGGGGGAGAAGGGGGAGAGAAAAAATAAAAAAAATAAAAAAATAAATTTAATTTTTTTTTGAGGTTGGGAGGGGGGAGGGGAGTGAAGGGATAAGAGAGGGGGCTGGTAGGGGGGAGGGAGGGTAGGGGTGTGGGATAAGAGAAAAATTTGAATTTCTTAATAAAATGTGGATGTTGTTTTTGGAAGGGGGCTGATAGGAGTAGGGATGGGGTGGAGGCGGGGGATGGATTAAGAAAAAAAAATTGAAATACCTTTGAGAAAAGACATCTTTTCCCTTGTGAACTTGTCCTCCAAAGTCACTTTATCACTTAAATTTAACTTTCGTTTATTTATCCCCCTTAACATTTTTAAAGTGTATTTGTTTGACCCCCTAAAACTGACGTGACATTTTTTTTTTAAAAAGAGCACGTTTATTTATTAAAAAAATTAATTTCAGTAATATTATATTTAAAATATAATTAATTTTTTTTAAAAAAAATTAAAATTAAAATTAAAATTAAAATAAAAAATGGACACTTTTTTCTTCTTTGTTCTTCAAATCATCATCAACAACAACACTCAAACCTCCATTAATAACTTCAAATTTTTTTCACTTTTCTCCGTTAACAACACCAGCCAAGAACAACACTTTCCTTTAATTTTTTTTACTTTCTTCCATTTACAATATCACCCAAGAACAACACTTTTCTTTAATTTTTTTCACTTTCCTCCATTAACTACACCACCCAAGAACAACACTTTCCTTTAATTTTTTTCACTTTCCTCCATTAACACCACCCAAGAACAAACATGAAAACACTATTGAATAACTTTCTCCATTGAACACCATCCCAACCTTCAATCCAACTCCCTCAAAAATTAGAAAAAAATTAAATTAAATTGATGATTTTATTTTTGAATCACTTATCATTAATGAGATTTCTTTTGATTTCTACTTTTGAATTTTTTTGTTAATAAGACAATTTGAAAAAATTAATTTTAACTTGATGAAAATATTTTTGTGTTTGAATAAGAAAGAAGAGGGAAGGGTGGGGGATTGAAAGGGAGAAAGAACGGGGGTGGGTGTTGGAGGGGTGGGGTAGGGGTGGGGCAGAAAGGGGAGAAAGAATGGCGGGAGGGGGGGTTGGAAGGCGAGAAAGAACGAGGGGTGGGGTGGGGGGGCTGAAAGGGAAG
>NW_025850687.1:0-9021 GCF_002878395.1 Capsicum annuum
ATTGCTTTACCACCACCTCTTTTAGGTCACTTAGATTTAATCCTCTTGAAAGACACATATGTAAAAGTAGAGTATCACAATGACTTTTTGTTTATAGAATTTAAAGAATGAAATATCTGTACATTCTACATACCATGAATATATTATTTTGGTTGCAATCTAAAACAAATTCTAATACTAAATAACAAAAAAAAAAAAAAAAGAGAATGACATGGTAAATTCTCATAAGCTTCATACAATACCTGTATAAGAAATACAAGCAGAATTAAAACATAAAAGTAATTTACTTTTCAATTTTTTAATACATGCTTAATATTAACAAATCACAAATAAAAAAGCGTAAATGAAAAACCTCAGCCACGAGAACACACTTATAATAACTTTTGTCCCCAATATAGCCAAATTCACATGCCTTTCTTGTTGCTATCCAACATATTTATAAATCAAGCAACTGAAACATCATTAGTTACACAAAATTTTGGGCAAAATAAAAAAATAAAAATTTATGTAAATTGCAACAAAATAATACGATAAAAGTTATATCAAAATAATACAATTAAACTTAAATTTTACACAAAAAAATTCTTAAAGCCGGCTGAGATTCATCTACGAACCGTAAACTACCACAAAATAACAAACTAATAGAGATATTACGATAATACAATTAAACCTAACCTTTACCTAAAAAAAATTCAAAGTCGATGCACATTCATCCAGTATCTGTAAATTAAAATAAAATAATAACATAATAAAGATATCAAAACAACAAATAGCAAGAAATTATGACAATACAATTAAGTCTAACATTTACATAAGAAAATATTCGAAGTCTTACGAAACATACAGAATAATAGGACAATAGAGACATCAACAAAATAAATAATATAATTAAACCTAAATTTTACAGAAAAAATTCTCAAAGACGACCAATATTCATCTACCACCTGTAACCTGCAATAAAATATCACCGTAGACTACAACAATTAAAATAATATAATTTAATTTAAACCAACTTTTAGATAAAAATTTCTCCAAAATCAACCAATATTCATATATCACCGTAGACTACAACAAAATAATAAAATAGTAGAGATATCAATACAATATAATTAAACTAAACTTTACACAAAATTACCTCAAAATCGACCGACACACATCTACCACCTATATTAAGCATAAACAATAATAAATAGTAAGATATTAAGATTATACGATTCAAACTAATCTTTACATAAAAAAATTCTCAAAGTATGACAGAAAAAATCCATCTATAATATAAACTTTAAATTAATTAAAAAAAAATATCATCTTCAATGAAAACTAAGAAAGAAAAGTAAGTAATTGAATATCAAAATAAAGAAAACAATTTAAAAAATTTAGAGAACAAATAATTACATGTATGCTAAAAATATTCATATATGACTGATATAAAAAAAATATCAATTGGGAGAGAATTATTAGGAAAGATCCTCAATTTATAGAAGCCCAAAATCTTATAGAAATTCAAAACCTTTTTCCTTCAAAAAAAAGGATTACCTAAATATGGAAGATTTTATTTGCTTATTAATTTTTGAAAAAAGTAAAAATTACAAATATAATTAATAATTGTGGGAGCAATTCTCACACATTTCAAACCAAAAATGGCTATTGAAATTTTTTATTTTAAAGGAATACATCCTTTCTAACATCACTGTATGTTTGAATCTATTTTACCAAAATTGGATAGCTTCTTGCCAAAATATTTTAGGACTTATGTCATAGAATTTCTTAATTTTTAAAATAAATTTTTTTCTTACCATATGTTTTAAGATTCCTTAAATATTAATTCTCCTAATATTTTTTACCATATATTTTTTCTTACCAAATAATATACAACAACAACAACAAACCCAGTGTATTCCCACCTAGTGGGGTCTGGGGGGGGAAGATGTACGCAGTCCATACCTCTACCTCTAAAGAAGTAGAAAGGCTGTTTCCGATAGACCCCCGGCTCAAGGCACGAGATACCACACAAACACATAGTAAAGCACAGAAACAGATTACATAACATAAATACGTCACCCATAGGTAATATAAAACAGAGGAAAGCAGAGGAAAGCACACAGATTCGTAATAAAACATGAAATACGGAACACGGAATCATAACAGGAATAAAACCCCCACCAAGTAATTCCCTACACTAGCGACCCAAACTGACCCTAGTCCTCTGCCCTAATTCGCGTCCTCCAGACCTTCCTATCTAGGGTCATGTCCTCGGTGAGCTGTAACTGCTCCATGTCCCGCCTAATCACCTCACCCCAGTACTTCTTCGGCCTACCCCTACCCCGCCTAAAACCATCCAACGCTAGCCTCTCACACCTACGGACCGGGGCATCCATGCCCCTCCTCTTCACGTGTCCGAACCATCTCAATCGGGCTTCCCGCATCTTGCACTCCACTGAAGTCACACCAACCTTCCCCTGGATAGTCTCATTCCGAACTCTATCCCCTCTAGTCAGCCCACACATCCAGCGCAACATCCGCATTTCTGCCACCTTCATTTTTTGGATGTGGGAGTTCTTAACTGGACAACACTCCGCTCCATACAACAAGGCCGGACGGACTACCACCCTGTAGAATTTGCCTTTAAGCTTGGGCGGCACCTTCTTATCACATAGCACCCCTGACGCGAGCTTCCACTTCATCCACCCCGCCCCAATACGGTGCGAGACATCCTCGTCAATCTCACCGTTACTCTGGATCACGGACCCAAGATACTTGAAATTATCCCTCTTACATACCTCCTGTGCTTCCAGCTTCACTACTACCTCATTCTCCCGCCTCACGTCGTTAAACTTGCATTCCACATACTCTGTCTTGCTTCTGCTCACCCTGAACCCTTTAGACTCAAGGGTTTGCCTACACACCTCTAATTTGTCATTCACACCCCCTCGAGTCTCATCTATCAGAACTACATCGTCTGCAACTTACCAAATAATATAAAACTCTTTAATTTTTTAAAAATACTTTTCTCTTACCAAAATATTTTAGAACTTTTAAATTTTAAATATTATAAAAATAAATAATAATTAAAAAAGATGAATGAAAAGACAATTTTATCTATTACAGAATCTTTTAATGAAGAGTAAAAAATTTAAATCACTTTTCAAAACTTTTTTAACTTTTAATATATTGAGATACGAAACCGTTGCTAGCCTAGAAGTATGTTGTCTCCCTTTCAATCCTTTCTCTTGTCCTCTTGCGGTTACTCCAACAGAAGGAGAATTGAAAGAGGACGAGGCAGACTCAACACATGCATCTTTCCTCTTATCTCTCCCCATTCGAACTAAAAAAAAATAAAATAAAAGGAAGGAAGACACTCCTATTAAACCCTTTCCTTTTTGTGTGCTTTGTTATGAATATTTTACTTTATTGTTGTAGTTAATTTTCGTAGCATCCTAAGTTATCTTTTGATTTATTTTTGATCCCTTGATAAGAATATTTAGGCCTAGACCACTTTAACATTAGAGAGGTTATTTGGGAAGTTTTTTTTTTTTTTTTTCCTTTGCAATTTATTTTGAGTCGTTAATGGATTTTAATTAAAACTTAATTTGAGTTGGAATCAATCTTAGTGGAACTGAAAATCTTTATTTTAAAACCAATTTTATTTTCTTCACGTTAAATATTTGGACTTCTCTTTTAGTTTAGTTTATGGCTTAGCTTAGACCTTTAGTTTTGGTTTAATTTCGCAAATATTTTTTCTAGTATTTTGTTACAACTTGCTCAAGTCGTAATAACATGTTTGGAATCTAACAATGATTTGATTACTTCTTCACAATAAAAATGAATTTTTCGACCAATAAATTGTTTCATATAAGTTGCCTTTTGTCTTAAATTTTTTGAGTTACCTTGCTATTTTTTTTATAGAAGTTTAAAAGCCAGCACTTTTTTTAAAAAAAAAAAGACCTTCGTGCGTCTTTTCATTCTTTAAGAGTACATTTAAAGTTAAGTTTCAATGTTTTTTTAAAAAAAAATTAAAAAATTTACCAACCCAAATTTGACCAGTTAACCGCAGTTAGCGGATCATTTATGGTAATTAACCCCTTCCCTTTAGGATAATTAGAACTCTTATCTAGAATCACTTACGTTAAGTAGATCTAAAAATGAAGTCTTTATTTTCTTTTAATCACATAGTTTATAATAGATGTCCTAATTCACTATAGAACAAATTATGTGACGACTTCCTTAATTTTACTTATGAGTTTTCAATATGTTGTACCTCAGTTTAACCCTATTAAAATGGGGTATAACAAAAACGGACTTCATTACAGAGTTGTCTCGCACTCGTCGACAACATGATTCTATTTGGATTATCGTGGACCAAATGACTAGGTCAGCTCATTTTCTGCCAGTTACACTTCAAATTTAGCCAAAGATTATGCTAAACTCTATCTTAAGGAGTTGGTGAAATTGCATGAAGTCCTTTTGACCATTATTTCAGATAGAGGTACCTAGTTTACCTCTCAATTTTGAAAGACATTTCAGAATGGTCTTGGTACCCAAGTTCATCTTAGTACAATTTTTACCCACAGACAGATGGTCAAACAGAGAGGACCTTTCAAACCTTAGAAGACATGTTAAAAGAGTGTGTGATTGATTTCAAGGATAGTTGGGATGATTATTTATCTTTAATTGAGTTTGCATTTAATAATAGCTACCATTCTAGTATTCAGATGGATCAATTTGGAGCACTTTATGGAAAAAGGTGTAGATCTACTATTGATTGGTTTGAAGTTGACGAAGCTACCTTGATAGTTCTAGATTCAGTTCATAAAGTGTCATGATCCGGGACTACCCCCTAGTCGTCATACGGTGCTTCCGATCTCGAAGGACCACAAGCTAACCCATGAATGATATCTACTATGAGCACTGAACAATAATACTGAAATAAATGCGCAATAATGGGCTGAAATGTCATAAGGTTCAAAGAATCTAAAATACTAATAAAATATAACATCTAAATCTGAAATACTGTCTGAAAAATCTAGTCTGAAAAGCTTCTAACTGAATCTGTCTGAAAGTGGAGTTGATGGGGCAATCCCCCAACTTACTCCATCTACTAAAATACTGCTAAGCTGAAGTACTGAAATAAAAACACATCCTCAATAGATGAGGACTCACTGCTAAATCTGCTACTGCTGGCTGAATTTGGCTAAGCACGGTCAGGAACCTAAGCATCCGAAACTATGATATAAAACATCATAACATAAGAAACGAGTATGCGATCAATACGTGGGAATGTACTGGTATGCTAAATGAGGTAAAACTGGATGCATGGGTTCATATGCATGAATAATAACTAACTGAATGATATGCAAGAGCTGGATTAGCATACATAAAGGATCTGTAACTACTGGACATACTATGCATACTGCAACTAGTATACTAGAATAGAATCTGATAACCGATAACTGAATATACTGATAATCTAAATTACTGATAACTGAGTAACTGTATCTGACAGTTCTGATTCTGTAGAACTGAACTGAGTTCTATTCTGAAGACTGAGATTGAAACTGAAATTGTGGGAGTTCTCACTTAACCGACATGCCATTGAGTAAGCTAATTGGGGTCCAACCTGTAACCCCAGTTGGAAGGTTTCCAGTACTGTGCCACGGCTAAAGACACTGTTGTGGTCAAGCCTATCTGACGGGTGACCCTGAATAGAAAGTCAAGCCTAATCTGACGGGTGACCCCTGAGAGATAGCGAAGCCTTAATCTGATGGGTGACTCCTCACATTCTACGCTGGCTACGTAGTTTTGTAGTGTGAGGCTGCTACTAACGACTCTACCTGCCTGATGGGAGAAGTCATCACCCCTACACTCGCTCAGTGCTAGTTCCTACTCCCAACTGAATGACACTGACTAAGTATACTGAATTGGATTAGACTGATACTGAGCTTACTAAGTTTTCCTGAGTTCGATAACTGACTGAGTTCTACTAAGGTCTGTAACTGACTAGAGTACTACTGATCGTGACATGATTGAGATTCTATAACTAACACTGGCTCTAGGTACATAGCTAAATTATCGGGTATTAAATACCCCCAGGACTCGATAGCATAAAGAAATAAAGCATAATATACTCTTGAAAATCATAACAATGTATATTTGTCCATAGTTCACTCATAGAGGCATTTAATCAAGCACTTGTAATGCATCTACTTATACATGAATGCGAAATACATGCTATCATGTTATAATGACACTATTTCATTCACATAGGTATTTTATCAAACACTTTAAGAACTTAGGCTTAGTGAATCCCCACTCAAATTTCGTATGTAATGTAAGGAAATCCTCTCTGTTAAAAGCGGGGGAGCATGCTTAAGTCACATAATAGTAAACACACATGGTGATCATAGCTACATCAATCAACTTGTACATTGTAGGGTTTATCATGAATACCATGTAATTCAATACGTGCTAGAATCAATTCTTGGAACTTGTAATCTAAATCATAGATTAAAACTCAAACAACATTATGAATCATGAATTCAATCTAATTCAAACATGAAAATCATAAATCATAAATCTTGTATTTTGAAAAGAAATTCTTGGGCTCCATGGAAGGTAAGGATCCATGGATAAATATCTAACATACGTGAAAATCTAAATTCTTGAAGTTCTTGAAGACTCTTGGAGGGATTCTTGAGATTGCTTTTGAAACTTGGGGGCTATGGCTTTCTATCTTTGCGAGAGAATGTCGTAAATTGGGAGAAAAAATGAGTTAATAATGACCTAAATACGTTTTTAGGGATTAAATTTCACATCTGGGTGGATTAAATACATGAAAAAAGACTAATTTAGCCTTGGACGAAACTTTAATTTTTCATGAATTTTTCCCGATTTGGACCCCTGGCGCGACGCGGCATTATCGCTTTGTGTCAATGGAAAATGACAACTAAGAGATTTCATGGTGGCGCGACGCGATGGTATCGCGTTACCACTTTATTTGTGAACTGAAAGTGCACCACGATGCGGTGAAATCGCGTTGGTACACTAGAAATTGATAATTGTGAACTGGGTCTATGGCGCGATACACCAATATCGCGGAGCATCACTGAAAATTGATAATTTCTATTTTGACACACTCCGTGACGCGCTACTGGCCTGAATGACGATGTTTAACGACTGAAACTTAAAATAGCCATAACTTCTTACCCGGTTGTCGGATTTAGGCAAATTTTATATCGTTGGAAAGCTAATTGAATTTTCTACGCAATGAAAGGCTCTAAACTAAACATTAATGAGTATTTAAAAATTTTTATTTAGGATAACTCATGTACTGAGGGTTAATCTAGGCTAGGAAAATACGGGGTATTACATGAAGCTATGGAGAAAGTTCAGCTGATTAAAGAAAGATTGAAAATCACTCAGAGTCATAAAAAGTCCTATGCATATGTGAGGATAAGGGAGCTTTAGTTTGCTATTAGTGATCTTGTCTACTTGAAGGTTTTGCTCATGAAAGGGGTGAAGAGATTTGGTAAGAAGGAAAAGCACAGTCCTTGCTATGTTGGTCCTTATTAGATTTTGGGTCGCTATGGCAATGTATCCTATGAGTTGGAATTGCCTGCAGATTTAACATCACTACATCCAGTCTTTCATGTTTCCTTGTTAAAGAAATGTATTGGTGATCCAGCATCAGTTGTTCCTTTAGAGAGTGTGGATGTGAAAGACAACCTCTCTTACGAAAAGCTCCCAATTGAGATCCTTCACAGTGAGGTTCGTATGCTAAGAAATAAGGAGGTCGCTTTGGTAAAGTTTCTATGGTGAAATTAGTTATTTAAGGGGCTACTTGAGAGAGGAGGCAGATATATGACGAGCACCCCATATTTTCTCTTCGAACTTAGTTTCAACTTAAGGTAATAGTTTTTCCTTAACTAATTAACTATTTCTATCTCATGTACCCAACTATTTTCATGTCATAACATGCATTCATGAGTTGAGTTGAGTTCATGTTTCAGTTATAGATTGAATTATCATATCATTATTTATCTCTTACGAATTTAGTATGGGAATTACAGTTCTTTCCCCTAGCACTCCAACTTAGTTACTTTTCGTTCAGGGATGAATAACCCCAAGGGGGAGATGTAACGCTCTGAAAATCCTAGCTAAGATTAGGACCATAGTTCAAGTGCATGCAAAATAAAACATTGAGCGATTTATACATATATTAAAGCTGCAAATAACACCTAGTTCATAGCAAGTCAAGACATCCCTTACTGATTGAATTCTTGAGAAGAAATTTACTATAGTCAACTTCAAACGAGCACAAATTTTAGATTACTAATAACTTTTGAGTTCAAGACACACCAAAATATATATAATTTAATTATATTTTCAATGCATCCAGTTTCACCTTAATCTGATAACATAGTAAAATGTTATGGCCAATTTATTGAATAGTTATCAAAGCTGCCAATGAGACGATTCAGACTATGAGTTGTTGCCAGACACTACGGATTATTGTAAGACACTACGAGTTAGAGGGTAACTCTTAGTGACAGAAGTAGGGATCGAAATTTGATTCCTTTGGCTATGAATCTGGCTATGACTGTGAGTCATCAAAACTGTTTTCAATAGTTTTTCAAATGATTTTAAAGGAGTTGTTTGGTATTTTCCCACTCATTTAACATCAAAACTACATCGTTTAAGCTACCCAGGGGATGAATTATTATTCTAAAACACCCCCAATCCCCCATTCCTCATAATTCACTTGACACTAGAAAAATTTAGAGAGAAAGGAGAAGTTTTCTTCTACGAATCTTTAACTTTCAACTTCAAATCCAAAGATTTCATCAAAGTTTTCAACCTCAGGTATGTGAAATTTTATCAGTGGATTTTTTTCACCCATTGAGTCTCAAAATTAACTCAATTTCTTAAGTTTAATTCACCCTTAAAGCTTTGAGTTTCCATGTAAAGTGTGAATTCCTTTAGTTTTCAATTTCTTGCTTTGACTAAACCATGAATATACGTTTT
>NW_025850688.1:0-536 GCF_002878395.1 Capsicum annuum
TCTAACTCCTGAACTCACCAAAACATCACAACTTGATTCCTCCCCGATATACACTAAGAATACCCTTTGTCATTTTAGCATGATCCATTATACTCTAGAAAAAAGCCCCAAACACAACCATCTGAGATATAGACAACTAAAAAGATATATCCAAACCCTTTACAAACTTACAAATATTCTCAAACTTGGTGGAAATGCTACCATGGTAATATCTGAATAGGGCATGGAAGCATTCCTCATACTCAGCAATTGTTATGGGGCCCTACTTTAAATTATCAAACTCCTCACACATCCGATCCCTCAAACTAAAATGCACAAAACTCTCCAGAAAGGCATCAACAAATTGACCACATAAAAACTCAGAAGCATCAATAGCCTATAATCGATAAATGATCTCCACCAGTCTATCGTAGCATCTCTCAATTGATAGGCCATATAAGCAATACTATTGTGCAAAAAGAGTGAAACATAACTCAGAACACAAGGTATGAAAGAACTTCGCATGATAAAGAATAAAATGAGGAAAGTTTCCTAAA
>NW_025850688.1:636-1200 GCF_002878395.1 Capsicum annuum
CAAATATTCTCAAACTTGGTGGAAATGCTACCATGGGAATATCTGAACAGGGCATGGAAGCATTCCTCATACTCAGCAATTGTTATGGGGCCCTACTTTAAATTATCAAACTCCTCACACATCCAATCCCTCAAACTAAAATGCACAAAACTCTCCAGAAAGGCATCAACAAATTGACCACATAAAAACTCAGGAGCATCAATAGCCTATAGTCGATAAATGATCTCCACCAGTCTATCGTAGCATCTCTCAATTGATAGGCCATATAAGCAATACTATCGTGCAAAAAGAGTGAAACATAACTCAGAACACAAGGTATGAAAGAACTTTGCATGATAAAGAATAAAATGAGGAAAGTTTCCTAAAGATGTCTTATAGCCTCTCAAAAATAAATACAAACGTCAATGTACTGATCCACGAGACTCTATTGGACATCTCATTCTTACACTGTTGACACCACTGAAAACTAATTGCTTTGATACCAATTTTTCATGACTCAAAAAAGGGGTCATGATGACATAGTTCTTCAAAAGTAGTGGTATAGAATATGTATATCTTACCCTC
>NW_025850689.1:0-5508 GCF_002878395.1 Capsicum annuum
TATTCAGGAACATTTAATGAAACAGAAATAAAATGAGAAATAAATAGAAAAGAATTATGTTCATTATATAAATGTTTATTAACCTTTGAACTATATATTGTATATACCAAATTTATTGTGAGAACAGATAATACCCAGGTTCGATAGTGGTTAACAAGAAAAATACAAAACTCAGTTACGACAAAGAAAATTTGGAGATTAGTATTGAATATATTAAATTTTACATTTACGATTGAAGTAATCAAGACTGACAAGAATGTTATTGCAGATTACATATCAAGACAAAGCTACTCAAACTAATTTATCAATGGAAGAAGCTGATGTGAAAGATACCCAAACAGACTTAAAATTACAAGTGTTTGAACAAATGAAGTTTTTACAAGACCAAGTTATCACATTAACTACTGAAGTTACAAATGTAAAAGTGCAGGTTGAGCACTATAAAAAACAAGAAGCTATTAGCAAAGATACTGTGCAGGAAGAGCACATTAAAAAACTAAACCTAGAAGGTGACGATGAAAAATACCTAAAAACTCAAATTACTAACGAAATTACAGTTACAGCTGCAGGCGCAAGTGATGTATCCAAGGGAAAGAATATAGTCACTCAAAATAAACCTGAACTACCAAAGAAAAAGAATTATAATCTCAACCAGATATTCTCAAAACCATATACAGCAAATATACAAAAAATAGAGTCATCTATACCTCCCCAGATATACATATATTCCGAATCACCCAATCAACAAAACCAGACTTATAACCATATCACTCATACATATATTAATAATATTTATACCTTACAAAAATTGTTAAATACAAAACCTATCCAGAGTGAAGAATTAGCAAAACAAAACCAAGGATATACTACACAAAAATGTCAGAACTATAACAAACTTATTGTTTTGCCTGGCACCAGTGCAAACTTAATTTCTTCATGTTACTATTATGGAATATTAACTACAGTTTACACAATTACTGGAGCAGAGTTAACAAGAATTCCAGATATTAACAAAAAATTTATGGATTATAAAAGGATTACGAAGGGACAGTTATTCTATGTCTGTTTCTACTCAGCACCAGCAGAAATATTATTTGATGAAATAAAACAGACAATTACTGTTGTCAAGATAGGAATGACACGAGACTATATTATCCTTGAAGAAATATGCGAACAAGAAGAGAGAACCAAAAATCAGATACCGGACTTCTACCGAAACAAGAGAGTTATTGGACTTAGCAGTATATTAACTGAGTTAGCAAATAATTATATAAATCAAAACCCAATTTGAATTTACTATAACAGAAATCAATTATTGGTTTACTCTACGTGTAAAAATATTAGAGAAAATAACAGAGAAGAAATAAGAAAATGGGTCATAACGATCCTAAAATCAGAAGAGTTACCAGTCACAAGATCTATTACGAAAGAAATTATTTCAGAAGAAGCTATGGATCAATTCTGTAAACTGGTTGACCAAAGATACAATGACCATATATGCAGCAGATGTAGTGGTAGCCACAACTTTATTCCAGATATGATGCTACAATAACTATAAGATAAGGACTACAGCTGAAAGATACACGACAAAAAGATAAGAAGATGGAGCAATAATGGAAAGATAAGGAGACAAAAACATCAAAGTGAATAAAGCGACATATGAAGAAAAAGCTAACTTTGTGAAATATGTAATACATAAATCATGTGAATATTTAATAGCTTTACTATTTTAGGATATGCTTTTTGACTTTTGGCACTTGCCATTAACTGTAAAGACATATGACCATTATTGATTTTTATTAGTTTTTGACTAGAAATAGTATATAGGTAACGTGTTAGGACAGATGTAAAGATGTAAAAAGTTACACGTTTTCTTTAGGATTATAAATAGCAGAGCATTTGCTCAGTTAGAGGCAAGACTTTCATGTGTTGAAAGCAAGCTTCTAAGGAAACGCTATGGATAAACAAAGCCCAGAATTATCAAACCTACCAGAACAGGTATATTTATTTACGATTATCAATAGCTAAATTCATAAATTTCTGACAATCATGATATGATAAAATAAGTTCACGACAGTTACTTTATAGTAGAATTATTCGAAAAATAGAATGTTAAGAAATTTATTAGCAAAGTGGAAAAGGAGAAAAATCCCTAAGAACTATGCCATCCTAAAGGTGAAACCGGTGAGGCAAGAAAGCCGTGATAGGGGAATAGCCAGAGTAGAGGTGATGTTTAAGAAAAAAATATCCAGATTACCATGTTAATAGTGACCGAAGAACATGTTATTTAAGAATAATCTAGTATATAGTAATCTAAAATGATCATAGTTTGTTATGTGTATGATTGAAGGGAATATTTTGAAAAAAGCATCATATGAAAAATGAATACTTATTTATCTGACGAAATGATAGATAAATTTAAAATACTTGTTTTGTATGTACTTAAGAATATAGAAATTGTAGATATAAGAAAAATCATATTGGAAAAAATATTTGATAAATATTTTATGACTAGAATAAATTACATACCTCACCTACCTAATTATTCTTACAAATACTTACATACCAAACCTACACATCAACATGATAAATTACGTATATTTAGAATATTAGAAAATGGATATGAAAAATATACAATTAATAGAAAAACTAATGAAAACAAATTTAGAAGAATATATGAGAACTAAAGATATAAAATATATAGAATTCCTTAATGAAAGTATAGAGGAATTATTAAGATTAAAACAAACAACTAATAAATACTATGATAAAGCAATTAATTACTAAAATCCAATTCCAAGTTATCCAAGTTATTCGTAGAAACCTAAGCATAATATGAATAATATGACAAGATATATATCTGATGAAACTAAGATACTAGTTTTATATATCATAAAAGACTTAGAATTAGAAGACATAAAGAAAATAATATGAGAAAAAATATTTGATTATGAAGATGACTTACTAAGTACTAATTGGATAGAAGATGAATTAGAAAATATAGATTTCTATGGTAGAAATAATTCAGCTAGTTATTATTCAGATGGATATTATACAGATTAAAAATGCTAGAATATATTAATAGAGTTAGAGAAAAACAAAGTTGGCTATACGAAGAAATTAATTATAGAAACCAGCTTAGAAAAGGAAGAGAACAATTAAAAGAAAGATTAAATTGGATAAATAAAACCATAAAACAACTAGAATTAAAAGACAGTTTGGAATATGATTTAGACATGGAATTATTCATATACGAAAAAGACAGGATAATTAACGAAATAGATAACCTAGAATTTAATATCAGATATAGTACAATTAGAATACATTATTACAAAGAATTTGTAGTACACAACTACTTTAGGATAAAATGATAGACTATGAGTATTTAAAATATTGGAGACAAGAAATGGAAGAAATAAGATTAACAGAAATACTTATGAAAGAGAATTTAATTGAATATTTTAGAACAAAAGATATAGAATATTTAGAATACCTCCAAAATAATATACAAGAATTACAAAGAAGAAGAGAAAAAACTAAAGAATATTACAGTAAAGCATTTAATCAAATACCATCTATTCACCCCCAAGATATGAACATTAATAAAATTAAAATAAATACACTAAAAATAAATTTTTTTAGAAAAGTTAAGAAATATCCACGCACAACTAAAAATAGATCCATTAGAGCTACAATAGATCTACTTTAGTTACCCAATTTATCCACACCCCCTAATAGTTATTAACTTAAAATCATGAAAATTTACCTTATATAAATTATTTTCCTATTTGAACTACATAGCATAATTATAAAAACTACATATTTCTCAATTCTCATAAACAAATTAAATGATCCAACCCTAATTAATTGAAAACATGTTGATAGTTGTTTCCACATCTAGGAGAAATCAATTAGTTACTTCTTTTATTGGAATTAGGTAAAGATAATATTAATAATTTGAATTAATAAAAATTAAATTACTTTTTTACCGATGGAAATAAATAAATTAGAATTATTGATAATAATTTATTTGTTGAGAAAATCAAAACTGCTACACATATTATTGACATTTCTTTAATTAGGGTTAGGATTCTTTCAGTTTTTCTTTGTTCTTATATCAATTATTACGATTTACATTGTCTCTTCTCTTTGTTTTGGTTTAGAATTTGCTTTAGGTTTGTAGAATTTAAAATCAATGAACATTTGATTGGGCTAGGTTAGGCTTTGAAATTTTTTGTATAAAAATTAGTTTTAATCTTATTATTTTGATTTCTCGATCATCGTATTATTTTATTATAATTTCTATTATATTACTATCTGTTGTTTTTCTTATTGTTCGGTCGGGCTTTAAGAAATTTTTTGTAAAGATTAGATTTAATCGTATTATTCTGATATTTCGATTATGTTGCACTTTCTGCTCTATTGATAGCTTCTATTTTTTTTTATTTAATACAGGTGGTCAATGAATGTTCGTCGGAATTTGAAATTTTTTTGCGTAAAGATCATGTTTAATAATCATATTATTCTGATATTTCGATTGTCGTATGATTTATTGTAGTTTCTACTTTGTTTCTATCTACTATTTTTACAGATGTAGATGAAGGTTCGATCGGTCTTTAAGGAATTTTGGTGTAAAAGTTAGCTTTTATTTTGTCGTACTTTCTATTCTTTTGATATCTACTATTAATCTGCTTCATATAGGTGGTGGATGAATGTTTGATCGAGTTTTGAGAAATTTTTGCTTAAAGATCAGGTGTAATCGTATTATTTTGATATATCAATTGTCGTATTATTTTGGTGTAGTTTGATTTTGTTTTTATCTACTATTTTTTCTGCTTAATATAGATGGTGGATGAATGTTCAATCTTTACCCCAAAAAAGAATGAATGTTCAATCAATCTTTAAGGAACTTTTGTGCAAAAGTTAGATTTAATGAATTTTTTCTTATTTAATTACTTTTGCCAATATTTTAGAAGAAAAATAGTAACTATTTGAAAAAAGGGTAATAATTTAACCCAAAAAAAAGAATATTAATCAAATTTTTTTATTTTTATAATGAAAAAATAGTGAGGGTCTAACAACAAAGAAAACATTACTTGAGACAATCCGGGAAAGATGAATACAAGTTTAATCCACATCAGGATTTAAGTTTTGACTTTTGCTATGAATAATCAAATTTTATTCATTATACTTAATTTTGCCCTAGCTTAATTGTTAGTGCGATAGTGGTTATTATGATCGTCTTTGTAAACACCTAATTTTTGACCAAACTGAATGTTTTACGTCATTTAGTATCTTATTTTACAAGATTGCTTTTAAAGTTTGGAAAACTACAAAATAAAGTCATATTAAAATAAGTTTTTATTTATTTATTTTTATTACTTATTTATTTATTTAAAAAAAAAAAAAAAAGAAGAAGAAGAAGAAGTCAAATCCTAAATCTACCCAAACCACCCACAATCCCCCACTCCTAATCAACCTCCCCCACTATCCCCCCCCACACACAAC
>NW_025850690.1:0-2991 GCF_002878395.1 Capsicum annuum
TTATGATGCCTACATATTTTTTTAGTAGTATGTACATATATTATGCCCCACAATTGTTTGATGAATTGTCTATATAAGTTGAATAGTGAAATTATGTCATGTTAGCATGTATGCAAGTGTTTGCTTGAATGCCCAAATGAATGAATAATGACTAAGTAGTTAGTTACCATGTCTTAAGATTATGCCATGTCTTTTAAGTTTATGCTATCAATTCCTAGGGGTATTTAATACTCGATAATTTAGCTGCTTTCCCAGAGCCGTAGTCAGTCATAAAGTAGAATCAGTCATATCTTAATCAGTAGAATTCAATCTATTACAAAACTTAGGAAAACTCAGTGTACTCAAAATCAGTCCAACTCAGTTCAGTAAAATCAGTTTAGCTCAATTATACAGTACGATCAGTAATAGCTTAGTCTAGCTTAGTACAGTTTAGAATTCAGTCCAGTGTATATTTAGTTGGGCATAGGATTCAGCACCGAGTAAACCCAAGGATGAGGACTCACCTGTTAGTAGAGGGTGAAATCCTTAGAAGCAGTCCTTGCATTCCAGAACTATGTAACCAGCATAGGTTGAGACATCAACCTGCCAGTTAAGGGTTGATGAGGTGATCTACTTGCTAATTGAGACTACAACCATTCCCATTTTGAGAATCTATCAGATAAGGGTGACTCAGTACTTGTCCTTACCTATGACACGGTATTGACACCCTTCTAACTGGTGTTAATAGTTGGACCCCAAATTATTTAGAGAAGGGGTATGTCAGTTAGATGATTACTTCCTACAGTCTCAGTTTTAGATTTAGTCTCAGTATAGAACTCTGTTCAGTTCTGCAGATTCAAGACTGTCAGACACAGTCACTTAGTTCAGTACGGGATTCAGTAAAGTTCCACAAAATCATGACTATTAGATACAGTCATTCAGTTACTAGTAATTTAGTATCAGTATACTCAAATATCAGTTAATCAGTATTCAGATTCAATATTCAGTGTTATTACGATCTAAGTACAGTTTCCATATTCATGCATGTACTCACATTCAGTTATACTCATAATATTCAATTAGTATTGTTCATGCTTATGAACCTGTGTATTTTGGACTACCTCACTGAGCATACCAGTACATTCAAAGTATTGACACATACCTTTCTTTTGCGCTATAATGTCTTATATCATAGGTTCAGATGCATGGGTTCCCGAGCACCCTTAATAGTTTAGATTCTCAGCATACAGAGTTAGTGGTGAGTCCTCATAGTTTGAGGATATGATTATTTATTTTAGCATTTTAGTTCATTTTTATTAGTTGGGTTAGTTGGGGACTTGTCCCATCCACTCCATAGTTCAGACAGTTTAGAGGCTTTTCAGACTAGAGTATTTTCAAACAGTTATTTAGTTTTCAGAATTGATGTTTAGTTTTTGGTATTGTGATACCATAGCAAGTATTATTTAAATTATTGAACCTTATGGCATGTTTTCTGCCTAATTTTTGCATATTTTCAGTATTATTATTATTTAGTTATTATAGCAGGTACCAGTCATAGGTTAGATTGTGGTCCTTTAGAATTATGAGCACCGTGTAGCATTCGGGGTACAGACTCAGGGTTTTAAAAATTTGGTATTAGATCCTAAGATTCAACAGAGTCCTAGGAAGTCTGAAATCCACATCTAGTAGAGTCTTGTGTATAGGTGTGTTGTATGACATACTTATGGATATGAGGCTACGAGATATTTTATGAAAAGTTTCCCTTCTTTCGGTATTTATGTTATGCGAGTGAGCATGAGCTCCAGTTAAACTCCCAGTCTAATCCTTTCTCTTCCATTTATAAAAATATGCCTCCAAAAAAGACTAAGGGAAGAGAAACAGGAGACCAGCCAGAATTCTAGCCCATCCAGCCAGATCTACTAGACGAACACGTCTCCCATACTGAGTTCAGAGCAACATTTACCACCCTAACTCATTTTGTGGTAGCCCAGAATGAATGCCCAGCTTTCGTTTTGGCCAACCCAGAGGCCAATACTTCCACTTCCAGGATTCAGGACTTCACCAAAATGAACCCTCTATCGTTTACCGGGTCTAAGTTAGGTGAGGACCCTTAAGAATTTCTTGATCAGGTGCAGAAGGTTACTGATATTATGGGGCTGCCCGCTGTTGAGAGTTTTGAGTTGGCCGTATATTAATTACAGATGTGGCACACCCATGGTTTAAATAGTGGAAAGAAGCAAGGGCCACAGATGCAGGGTCCATAGAGTAGGAAGAGTTTGCCACTGCTTTTCTGGATAGGTTCTATAACAACTCAAAATCGTCTCCCGAGACGTCACACAGTTATTGAGGCTACAAGTAGCCCTAAGCTAACCCTTTGAGCCTATTTCTTCTAATAACACTCATTTCAAGATGAAATAATTCAAACACTAGCATCATCATATCATATAAAAGGGAATACAGAGAAAATGCTCGGTCCAAACGACCAAGAAATACCAGAAACCTCAACACAACCACAATCTGATAACTAGTCTGACAAAGACTCTACTAATCCATAAACTAGAGAGACATTGGGACAGGTCCACAAGTGATTCGAAATGAACTAAAGTAAAAACATAGTCTCTCAAATACAGAAATATCTGAAGATAGGTCCTCGAACCATGATGACTCACCACTGTAGGAATGTAGATAGAGGTACTCAAAAGTCACTGACAAGGCTGGGACTGAGCACCTGAACCTATATTATAAGACAATGTAGCACATAGACGTATATGTGGATCAACACTTGGGAATGTATTGAGTATGTGGGAGTGCATCCATTTATATAAAACAACATCAATACTCTTTAATCAAATCATGCTTGTAATAAGTAATGACTCATATGGCTTGAATAAGTATAAAATGCGAAGCTCATGAATCATGTAAAATGGAACATGTAACACAATCTTGTTAGTCATTATACTTTCAGCTTTGAAATTTGTACTCTTCTCTTATTCTCATTACTCAAGTCTAAAG
>NW_025850690.1:3091-6496 GCF_002878395.1 Capsicum annuum
ATGTCTTATGGAGAGTAAAACTTCTTCAATGCTCAAGAACTCATAACTCTTTTGAGCTCAAATACTTGAAATTCGAAATCATGTAACTTTGGAACATTCTTGAAGGCATTTCATTCACGTTAGGAAAATATCTCATTTCAAGCTTTAGGAAAAAAAACTCATATCAAGGGAAAGTATTTTAGTTTTAAAGGAAAATATCTTATCTCAATGGAAAATACTTTAGTTTAGGGAGGTAATTGATCTTGAAGTTTAAAGGTCAAGAGAGGTTCTCTTAACCGACATAAACCATGCGAGCTACATGGAGTCGAATGTTTTGTCCTCCTAAGGAAGAGATCTCTTATTGGGGAGAGGCATCATAATCTTGCCAGGGAGTATAACCTAGGTCCGGTTATCACTAAACAAACTCGGCCTCGGGCCCAATATCAACTCAGCCTTAGTCCCAATAATAATCATAAACTCGGCCTTAGGCCCAACCTACTGTGGCACGTAGTTTTAGGGTAAGAAACCATAGTAACTTATCCGCTCAGTGCTAAATACTTCTCCTTTTAGTTTATCTCTCTCATCTCATGAAAATCCACTTTAGAATAATCTCATGGTTCAATAAGAACCCAATAATCAAATCTGTAATCTAATGTAGTATAGTGGATTTCAAAACTCAATGACCATTAGGTCAAAACATTTCTCAATAATCTCAGAATACTCAAATCATGGGTGCTTATAGCACAATAGTTCATAAAATCTCAAGCCTCAAGTAGGGCTTAATAACCCATAGTTCAATCCCAAGTTAAAACTCATCAAAAGCATAATCGATAGCATATAGATTCATAAATCATGTAGAAATCTGGAAATTTCAGCAATTTATCTCAAAATCTTAACATACTCACATACTTCAATGTTTTAAATATTTCAACTATTAACTTCTTAAGGATTAAAATTATGGGGTATAGATCCAGCTGCAATTTCTCAAGAAAACATGTAAAAATCATGCCATTAGACTCTTAATTCAAGGAAAACATCAAAAGCTTGCAACTAATGACAATGGGTGAAAACCCCCAATTTAATTTCATGTAAAATCTCATAAATTACAGAGAATTGTAGTTTAAATAAGCCTTTGGGCACAAGGGTGAAAGGATTACCCTTGTTCAAAACCCCACATACCTTGAATTAGAAGCTTTGGATGAACTCTCGCTTTTAGAACTCTATTCATACTCTTGAATGAGGGTTCTTGAAGTCCTTAACTTGGGAACCTTGAATCTTGACTCAATTTAGAAAATCTATGGTGGATTCTTAAGATTTTTGAAAGAGGTTTTGGATACTTAGGGTTTTGTTGAGACAAAACTTGAGAGAGACTTCATAGAATGCTTGTAAATGACCTTGCTTTGGTGTTTGCACCATTTAAGAGGCTTGAAAAAAGTCCAAAATGCCCTTTTTGTATGAAGATGGAAAAATTAAAATGGGAACCCAATTTCATGGGCCACCGCGATGCGCCACTATCATGGTGGCTATCTGGAAATCGACAAATGGGAAATTGGTAGTCACTGCGACGCAGATCCATCGTGCTGTCCCACTAGTTAAGACTTAGAACTTCAGCACGATGCATCACAATTGCGCCAGACCACTAGAAATTGACTATTTGGAAATTGGGGTCCTCCGCAATGCGCCTCTATCACAGAGTTCTACTGGAAATTGATAATTGTGAAATAGACCCTCTCCGTGACATGCGAAGCCCTAAAATGATGCTATTTTATGACTAGAACTTAAATTAGCCATAACTTCTTACCAGGTATCGAATTTGGGCGAATCTTATATCGATGGAAAGCTTATCGAATTTCCCATGTGATAAAAAGTCAAAATTAGGGAAATTATATATGGTTAACACGATACTCACTTAGGAATTCACTTCTCAATCTTTTAGGTCCAGAATCATGCCTTACTTAACATGCCCTAAGGTTCATTCTATGAGAGAATTTTGCACAGATTCTTCCCACTAGAGTTAAGGAAAGTAAAGGTTCTAGAATTTATCAATCTGAAGAAGGGAAATATAACCGTGAAAGAGTATTCTCTCAAGTTTACTCAATTAGCTAGATATGCTCCTCATGTGGTCGTAGACAACAGATCCCAAATGAGTAAGTTTGTGTCAGGTGTGTCTAGCTGCATGGTCAAGGAGTGTAAGACCGCAATAATTATTAAAGAGATAGACATATCCAGGCTCATGGTCTATGCTCAGAAGATAGAAGAGGCCAAGATTAAAGAAAAGGAGAAGAGAGCAAGAGAGCAAGGATAGGTAGTTTCAACTTTGCTCAGCCTAAGTCAGAGGGTGGAAATCATTCTCTGTTCTGCCCAAAATCTTCAGTACCAGCTCCGTCCTCAGCTAGTGCTCCTGTGTTGAAATTTAGAGACAGCAACAGAGATAGGGCATCAGGACCTAAACCCTAGGGCAGTGTTAGTAGTGCCCGAACCAATCCCCTTTGTCAGAAGTATGACAGAAACCACTAGGGTATCTGTAAAGCAGATAACAATATGTCTTTCATGTGTGTCAAGATTGGCCACAGGGTCAAAGATTGTCCCCATTCAGATTCTCAGGGTCAGTATAACTGTCCCTCAGCTTAGTCCGGTCGCCCAAATCTATAGGGTGCCACTTCTAGTATCACCAGGGGAAACACCCAAATAGACTCTATGCTCTTTAGTCCCGACATATTCAGGAGAGTTCTCTTGATGTGATCACTGGTACATTACAAGTTTATAATTTGCATGTTTACACTTTGCTATATCTAGGAGATTCCTTGTCCTTTGTTACTCCTTCTATAGCAGTCAATTTTGGTGTCAGTCCCAAAATCCTAGCAGAGTATTTCTCAATCTCTACCTCAGTGGGTAAATCTATCATATCCCGATGGGCATACAAGAACTATACGGTTATGATATCTCAGAAAGTCACTTCAGAAGACTTAGTCGAATTAAAGATGATTGATTTTGATGTCATTCTCAGCATAGATTAGCTTTATTTCTACTATGCCTCAGTCGACTTTAGAAATAAAATTATCCAGTTTTAGTTTTCGAATGAACCTATCCTAGGGTGAAGGGGTAGTACCTCAGCACTTAGGGGTCAGCTTATTTTTTACCTTCGAGCAAGGAAAATGATATCTAAAGGATGTTCTACCATCTCATTTGAGTGTAGGACTCTAGTTTAGAAACCCTTACTCTTGAATTAGTATTAGTAGCATGTGAATTCCCAGATGTGTTTCCAAAGATATTTTTGAGATTCCTCCTGAAAGAGAAATTAACTTCGGAGTAGATCTTTTTACAGATACTCAGCCCATATCTATCCTGCGATACAAAATGTTACCTGTAGAACTCAGAGAACTAAAAGAACAATTAAATAATCTCCTAGATAAGGGATTCATCAGA
>NW_025850691.1:0-11116 GCF_002878395.1 Capsicum annuum
TTACCAAAGAGGGCAAAGGAAAACATAACTACTTGAAACTAAAACTTTCCAATAAGGGTGAAAATAACAATAAAATAATACTTTAAACTGAAGCAACATGCGATAAATGCCAAAGAGGGCAAATTGCAATCCACAAAGTTAATAACTATTACAGACCAGTGTTCCGAATAGCTAGAACTCGCAAAATCAACCGAACAGAATATAAAATTATTCAACCATAATAAAAGAACGAAAATGAAACAGAATACGAAAAGAACCCACCACCCCACGGTTAAATAAAGCACTGTCCTAGTTCTTCCAAATAAGCCTATGGTAGGGTGGCAGTATACTCCTTGGTCACTCAAATGGAACTATAGCAATCATATCCTCAGGAGTCCCATCCACATTATCACCATCATCATCAGCTCCATCATCATCAGACTGGTCCTCTTTATCCGACTCCATGTCTGAATCCCTGTACCTGTGCTCTTCATCAGTAGGTATATCATCATCAACCGGCTCAACAAAATTTAGGCAAATCCTCAACATAGTCCTAGAATGGTGCCCAAGTGGATAATTGAGATCTACAACATGGAGCTCTTCTGGTGTAGCTGGTCTATATTTCGTCTTTGATAGCATCATCATAATACCATACAGCCTGCCCAGTACCTCATCAGTCCCCGTCTGTCGCTCCAGTATGGTCAAAATTGGGCCAGCTACCCCAGATGTACTCCTTGCAGTAGTTATATCCACAGGGCGAGTAATAACCTCAGGCTTATAATCCAGATCCTCTTTATCCACCCTGTGCCTTCGCAAAAGTCTAGTAACCAAATCTCCAAACCCAAAACTGCACCCTACCTGGGTACACGCCTTCTTCATTGCAGAAAAAAATCACATTACCCATATTTATCTCCACATCAGGACACATCAGGGCATAGATCAAACATTCCCGAGTAACCTCCGTCACATGCTTCCCTTGAATCAAGCATGAATAAACAATACGAACCCACATCCTTGCTTCCTTGTTCATCTGAGCATAAGGGAAGGTAGAGTGTAAACCTGTAACACGATGCTTAGTCTAACAAGCTGAGGATCGCTAACCATACAACAGATGCCTGATATACGCATAAAGAGGAGAAATAATAAACTGTCTCAAGAAATTTGGGTTTGCTTTTGGTATACCCAACAAATCATTAATATCAGCAGCAGTGAATTGAACCACTTTCCTGTGAACCTTTTACAAATATTCAGGATGACTGGAGTCCCAATTGGCATAAAACTCTCTAACTAAGTGTAAATTGCACTCAGTCGGCTGATGGAAGATGAAATTCATATTGATTGCCTCAATTCTTCGTACCATAGATGGACACTCTCTCGTAAGAATGACACTATCAATATACATCTCCGGGATATACTTGGCATCTGTATGCTTGGAATACCACTGCTTCCCATCCTTGCAGTCATCTTTGAATCCAAATTTGCGAACCTTCCCCTGCTAAAGTGGTGGGGCGCTAGGCACCCTAGTCAGTTGACCTTCAGATGGTGTACTCATCTTTCTAGCAGGTGCAGAAGTTCTTGCCTTTGCCTTGCCTTTAACTGGTTATGGTTTCATAGTTCCTGTAATACAGAAGATGCAACAAACATTTGAGTATGTTAAACTTGGGACTAGCTAAACTGAGTGTGCATTACGGATGATTTACACCCCACACTTAGTTGTTACCTAGAACACATGCCTCAAAATCCCGGTACTCAGACTTCCTTTTGTTGACCTTATTATCACATTCAAAGACATCATGTTGCTCTTTGAGACACTACAACCTTATTCATTTCCTCAACACACAATATCATCTCATCTACTCCCATCTAATCACTCAATAAGAGACTATGAACAAGATCATGTTGCTACAACATCTCGCATCAAAGGAGTATTTTTCTAGAATTCTACTAAATCAACTAACCTCAAATAAAATTAACCCCAACTTCCTAAATATTCTTGCTTCACACATCTAGCTACAATGCCCCTACGTTCCTTGACCTCGCAACTAATATTTGAAAAACAATTTCCCCCAAATACCATCTGTTTATAACCATTCTATTATGACATAACAAAGATTACAAGACAATATATCATAGGTAATGCTAAAATTTATAAATACTAAGATATGGAAAAACAAGATTATGCCCCAAAAGGCTAGCCAACATCGCAAAACACTAATAGAAGGAAATAAATTTAAATCTTAAAGCACATACCTCAAAGGTTGAAAGAAGGATGAAAGTTGGGGAAAATTTTAGAAGATTAGTAGGAGGGAAAGGTGAGAAGGTGGTGCTTGAGAGGGAAATAAGAGGGTTTAGGGTTTTGAGGGGGTATTTATAGAAGGGCGGGTCGGGTTAGCTTTAACTCAAAATTTATGCTCAATTTTAACCCCTTCTGCGATGCGGTAGGATCGCGTTGACCTACTAGAGAATGCCAATTTCCATTTAAATAACCACCACGACGTACTATATTTCACGTTAAGTCACTGTAAATTTACAATTGTCACTTTCCAAGTTACGCATCGCACTGAAAATCGCGACCAGCTACTGGAATTTGACAATTGTCAAATCATACTTCTCTGCGTCGCGATGGAAATCGCGGATCCTTACTAAAATTTGACAATTGTCAAACTACCCAGTTCCACGTCCCACCAATCTTCAAAATCAGATTTCCTTGTGTAATTTTCACTCTTTTCTTACCCGAGAAAATCCCCACTTACACATCATTTTATAAACCTGATTGCTTTCCTCAATTGTGATAATCTCATAATTTTCACTTTTCAATTCCGTGCAATCTCAAACAAAAACAACAAATATTATAAGTAAAAGTGGGTTGCCTCCCACTCAGTGCCTTAATATTGGTTGTGGCACGACTCATCTTTTTGTATGTTTCTTTTTGTTTTGATTTTACAATATAAAAATTAAAATACCTATTACAGTACATGTGTGGGTTGCCTCCCACATAGCACCTTATTTTACGTCATGGCACGACTCAGCTCATCATCACTCATCAGCAAAAGTGATAGATTCCTTGTGATTATCCGGATTATCAGCCCAATAATGCTTTACACGCTGTCCATTCACAAGGAACTTCTCCATCTTCTCTTTATTCCACAACTCCACAACTCCATGAGGTGTCATACGTACCACCTTAAAAGGTCCAGACCATTTCGATCGTAATTTACCCAAAAATAACTTAAGTCATGAATTAAACAACAACACAAGTTATCCGGGTTCAAATTCCCTAGCTTGAATTTGCTTGACATGCCATATTTTGGTCTTCTCCTTGTAGAGCTTGGCCTTTTCATAGGCGTGGAGTCTAAACTCATTAAGCTCATTCAGTTGTAATAACCTTCTTTCCCCCGCGACAATCATCTCAAAGTTCAGCTTCTTCACCGCCCAATATGCTTGGTGTTCCAAGTCTACAGGAAGATGACATGCCTTACCATACACCAAGAGATATGGAGATATCCTAATGGGCATCTTGTTAGTTGTTCGATATGGCCAAAGTGCATCATCTAGCTTCTTCGCCTAATATTTTCTCTGCCCGTTCACGGTCTTCTGAAGTATTTGCATAATTTGCCGATTGGATACCTCTACTTGTCCACTCGTTTGAGGATGGTATGCAGTGGAAACCTTGTGCCTAACACCATACTTAGCAAGAAGATTTTTAAACCAGGTGTTGATAAAGTGCGTACCTCTATCACTAATTATTGCTCTTAGCATACCAAATCTAGAAAATATGTTCTTCTTCATAAACTTCAGCACCACTCTTGCATCATTAGTCAGACTTTCCATAGCTTCCACCCATTTGAGACATAGTCAACCGCTACAAGAATGTACAGATTACCTTTTGAAGGTAGGAATGGTCCCATGAAATCGATCCCCCAAACATCAAAGACTTCCACTTCTAAAATATTTTTAAGGGGCATCTTATGACGCCTAGATATAGTACCCAACCTTTAACATTAGTCACAATTCTTTACAAAAGCCACTGCATCTCTAAACAGAGTAGGCCAGAAAAAACCTGATTGCAACATTTTTTTCGCAGTCCTCTCACCCCCATAATGTCCACCATATGGAGATGAGTGGCAGTCTTGTAACACCTTTGAAAATTCAGCCTCTGGGATACACCTATGAGTAACTCCATCTGGACCCTGCTTGAAAAGGTACGATTCATCCCAAATGTAAGCACGAGAATCATGGAGTAATTTCTTTGTTTGTTATGTGGTGGCCTTAGGAGGATACACCTCATAAGCTATCAAGTTCACAATGTCAGCATACCATGGGAACTCAACTACATCTAATGACAACAATTTCTCATCAGTAAACTCTTCCTTAATACTCAAAAAGTCATCCACAATATGGTCTCGATTTTCCATCCATGACAAGTGATCAACAACTTGATTTTCAGCTCCCTTTCTATCTCGCACCTCAAGATCAAATTCTTGTAGTAGAAGAATCCACCTAATTAGTCGTGGCTTAACATCCCTTTTGTTCACAAGATACTTAATGGCAGCATGGTCTGTATGAACAATGACCTTGGTACCAACTAAGTAAGATCGAAACTTGTTAAATGCATATACCACGACCAATATCTCTTTCTCTGTAATTGTGTAGTTAACTTGAGCATCATTCAGCACCTTACTAGCATAGTAGATTGATCGAAATACCTTCTCTTTTTGATGACCCAACACTGCTCCCACTGTAATGTCACTAGCATTACACATTAGCTCAAAAGGTAACTACCAATCTGGTGCAATCAAAATAGGTGCTTCCATCAACTTCTTCTTAAGATTTTTAAAAGCTTCATAGCAATCAACCCCAAACTAGAACTTGGCTTCTTTCTCGTACAATTTGCACGTGGGACTTGCAATCTTTGAGAAATCTTGAATGAATCGTCTATAGAACCCAGTATGTCCTTAAAAACTCTGCACTCCTTTGACTGTGACTGGATGAGGCAACTTTTCAATTATTTCAACCTTTTTTTTGTCCACTTCCAGCCCTTTGCATGATACTTTATGGCCTAAGACAATTCCTTCCTTAACCATAAAATAACACTTTTCCCAATTCAACACCAAGTTTGTTTCTTCTCATCAAGCTAGAACTTTGTCGAGATTTTGTAAACACTTTTCAAATGAATTACCATACAAAGAGAAATCATCCATGAATACCTCCACAAATTTTTCCACCATGTTTGAAAATATCGCCATCATACACCTCTAAAATATAGCAGGTGCATTGCATAAGCCGAAGGGCATGTGTTTGGACGTATATGTACCGTATGGACAAGTGAACATGGTATTCTCTTGGTCTTTCGGTGCTATGCTTATCTGATTGTAGCCAGAGTACCCATCCAGAAAATAATAATATTCTTGCCCCGCCAATCTATCCAGCATTTGGTCAATGAAGAGAATTGGATAGTGATCTTTACGAGTTGCTTCATTCGATATCCGATAATCTATACATATTCTCCAACCGATTACTGTACGTATGGGAACTAACTCATTATCATCATTGGTTATTACTGTTATTTCTCCCTTCTTTGGTACACAGTGCATCGGAATCACCCATTTGCTTTTATAAATTAGGTAAATAATACCACCATCTAACCACTTGATCACTTTTTTCCTGAACACCTCTTTCATCATAGGATTCAATCTTTGTTGTTGCAGCACTCTAGGTCTGTACCCCTCTTCCATGTAAATATTATGCATGTAAAATACTCGATTAATTCCTAAAATATCAGATATCTGCCAGCCAATCACCTTCTTTCTCCTCTTGAAAAATGCTATAGCTTCCTTTACCTGTACATCTGATAATCCTACAGACAAAATAACAGGCAAGGTTTCTTGATCACCAAGAAAAACATATTGTAAGTGAGGAGGAAAAACCTTAAGCTCCAAGTTAGGAGCTTCTTCGACTGAAGGCATGGATGGTGGACCAACTCGTCTATTCAAAGGCTTAATCAACACTTTGTTTGTCTTAATTATGGCCAAATTCATAAATTGGACCAATTCCAATGCTTCGACATCTCTATACAGATCATAACCCATCAAAGTTCGCTCTAATGGATCATCAGACAAAAGCAACTGCCAATCCAAAGCAAGATCAATAATCGATATAAAAGACAACTCCTCTATATGGTTGGCAGTTTCAATGCTCGGTGCACATCAGAAACCTCTACTTTATCGTGCGCTCGCATTGTCATTTTTTCAGCTTCCACATTAATGAGTGACTATTCTGTTGATAAGAAGGGCCATCCCAAAATAAATAGAACAACTGGATTAGCCTCAAAGTCAAGAATCACAAAATCCATCGGAAAGATTATAGATCCCACTTGCACCAACATATCTTCAATAATACCATCCGATCTAGCAAGTGACCTATCTGCCAACTACAACACAATAGTAATAGGTTTGGGACTCCCAAGACCCATCTTTCGGTACCATGATGTGGGCATGAAATTTATCTAGCACCTAAGTCACACAATCCACGTGAATAAATAGTCTGACCAATGGTAATCTGCAAGGTGAAACTACCCAGATCCTTTAATTTCATGGGCAGTTTATTTTGAATTTTAGACGTGCACTCTTAAGCAAGTGCAACTGCAGCATATTCAGTCAATCGATTCTTATTTATAATAATATCTTTCAATTATTTAGCATATATCGGCACACTCTACAGAATGTCAACAAGAGGAAGGTTTACTTGAACTTGTTTCAAAAGATCTAGAAACTTCTTAAAATTGGCTTCCTCTTGATGCTTTCTTTCCCTTTGAGGAAAGGGTAAAGGGATAGTCTTCTTCTCTACATAAATCTCTTCACTTGCCTTTTTTTACTTAACTTCCACTTCTGCATTCTCTTGCAAACTGTCATCAGTGACTGCGGGATTGTCTTGCTCCTGAACCGTCTTCTTAGTTTGCAGTCCACTTCTTGTTGTAACTGCATTCACCTATTTAGGATTAGCCTCAGTGTCACTAGGCAATGCTCCTTGTGGCCTTGTATTCTACGATCCTACAATTTTACCCAACTGCAACTCTAAATTTCTTATGAGCAATTGTTGACTCTTCAACTCAGCTACAAACTGTGCTTGTTGAGCCTTTATGTCTATCGCAAACTGTGCTTGTTGAGCCATAAACTGCTTAATCAACTCCTCCACATTACTATTCTGAGCAGTCACCTAATTATTTTGAACCGGTTGTGGATTTGATTGCACTGGTCCCTTATACTGATTTGTATTCTGTGTCTGATGTCCATCCCATGAGAAATTAGGATGGTTCATTTAATTTGGATTATACGTACTGCCAAAATTCTATTGACCCTAACGATTTGCATTCCCCACATAGTTGACTGAATCTGGATTAATAGAACATGCATCTGCCTTATGCTCACTACTTTCACAAAATTCATACCACGAATATACCTGTTGAACCGCATTTGTTGTCGCTGCTGCTTATGTTGCACCCAACTTTAAGTTATTGAGCTGAGTAGTCATATTATTCTGCATTTTTGCAATCTGTGCTTGTAATACAGTGAACTGATCAACATCCAAAATCTCTGTAACCTTCTTAGGAGCATTTCTTAAGTCTGCATGCCAATCAGGATTCCCTTGTGCGATTCAATTCAGCAAAGTATACAGTTCTTCATATGTTTTCTTCAAAGCTTGGCCCCCTGCTATTGAATCCAAGAGAATCTTCGTATTAGACTCAAGGCCTTCTAAAAATATGTGCATCAAAACACTATTTGATTGATGGTGATGAGGACAATTTCCAAATATGCCCTTGAATCTCTCCCAAGGTTGATAAAGATTTTCTCCATCTTTCTGTCTGAAACTCAATATCTCACTTCTCAATCGTGCAGTCTTCTGGGATGGAAAGAATCTAATGAGGAACTTCTGATCACAATCTTCTCATGAAGTGATGGAGTGATGTAGTTCAGCATGTAACCATCTCTTTTCTTCCCCCACTAGAGAAAAGGGGAAGAGTGTCAATCTGACATAATCAACATTCACATTTTTAGGAATATATGTATCTCCTATTTCCAGAAAGGTCTGTAAGTGCTGCTGCGGATCCTCGTATGAAAGTTCTTGAAATTTCTTCGTAAATTTGAACAATTGCACCATATTTTTTTCAATTCCTGCTGACCTCCTTGTTCAGGCTTTCGAATGCTGTTAGTCATATGGTTTGTAAGTGGGATTGCCACCTCACGAACAGGTCTTACGGTTGGTTGAATAGGAATAGCTAGAATAATAAGAGCTAGAACATTTTAAATATTTGGATCAGCAATAATTGGATCTCGTATTTCAGCCATCTGTCCCTGTTGAATGTAGTATTGAGCTCTTCGCCTCTGATGAAAAATTACTTATAGTTTTCCAAAGGGCTCTACTAATTCTTTATCCCTAGCCAGTGCAATGTTCAGCTAAACCTGCAAAAATTCAGTCGTTAAGATCAAGTTGTTAACACTTAAACTTACTATCAAAAACCAAAAAATTAAGCAATTTACTAATTCTATTTGATCCCCATAAACGGCGCCAAAATCTTATTGCGTCTCTACGTACACGCAAGTGTACGTGATCATGCAAGTAATATAATGACTTAGACAATCAAATATCATTCCCACGAGGATCAATAAACTAGAAATTTATTCAATCTTTAGTTTAAGACAATTGGATATTAAGTTCTTGAAGGTATCAAGATGATTTTGATTTTATAAATAAAATGTAAATTACTAAACAAGAGATAATTAGTGACAACTAGAGAAAAGAAAGCAACGGTTGTAATCAATAATGAGGATGATTCCAGGGTTGAGATATTTCAAATAATCATACAATTCTCTATTCTTATCACAGTCTAAATGGTTATCAGGTTGATGATTCGCAAGGTTTATGCAACGATCTTAGTCTCCCGACCTCAAATCTTTTATCTATTGAATGTTGTAGCTACAACTCCAGCAGAGATACAACAATTCTTCTATATTCATGAAGTTGTCTTCTTGCAAGTGAACCAAGCAAGGCTTCTAGGTATATCCCTATCCTAGATGCTAATTCAAATCTCTTATTTCATAAAAGAATAAGAACTTTGCTCCCTAATTTCTTCGTTCTATCCTACGATTCTCCTCCCGGATGCACATAGAAATATAAATTTATTCTAATGGTGGCCAATCATTAAAATAGTAAGCTCAAGAAATTAAGAACAACTCAGATGATAATCCAAAAAGAAACTATGAATAAGAATATAAAAGAGTAATCATGCTCTTAGCATGAACCCCAGAAATAGGGTGTTTAGCTACTCATGTTTGAATTCATCATCCAAAATAAGTAATAAATCATACCCAAAACAAGTCTTGAAGTAAAGAAATTTAAAAGAATGTCTAAGAACCCTAAAAGAGAGAGATTTATGCTTTCCCCCGCTGCTATGCTTGCCAAAGTCCCCTAAAATTATATTGGATTTTTTATTTTATAGCTGGGAAAAAACACTTAAAATATTCCCAATTTTTTCACGTGGCGCATCGCGCCATGCCTTCAGTTGCTATTTTCCATTAAAATCTTGGCAATCGCGGAGCTCAAGTATTCCTTGACAATTATAAAATGCACCCTCACCGCGATGCGCCATTATTGCGGTGAGCCACTAGATTGGGACAATTGTGAAATATTTATCCTCTGTGACACGCTAAACTTTCAGGTCGCAAAATCTGATAAGTGGAACTGCTCCGCGATGCGGTGGTTTTACGGACCTTTACTGGAATTTGACCATTGTTTTTTTGTGGTTAGCGCAATGTGGAGTGTCTTCAAATGAGGATTCCTACTTTTCAGCTTTTATTTTTTAGCTTTATTTGACTTTCTTGAATTCCTTCAATTCTTTCATATCATCGTTGTATCCAAATGCTGATAATTCTTCATGATTATTATCCTAAAAGTACTAATCATATCCATAGGCACAAAATAGAATAAAAGTTGAATTATACTTAAGAATTAGTACAAAAGTTCTTGAACTAAGTCTAAATATGGGTGCATATTAGTGCTTTAAGAATATAAATATGCCCAAGATCAAGTACACATACATCTGTATCTATCTTTGAGAAGTTATAGGATGTCTTTAAGAAACTTTCCTCATATTTTTTACCGTGCGAAGTTCTTTAGTACCTTGTTTTTTGAGTTGTGTTTCACTCTTTCTGCGTGGATGGTGTTGCTTTATGGCTTATCAGTTGAGACATATCGTGAGAGATTAGTGGAGATCATTTGTCAATTGTAGGCCTGTTGATGCTTCTGAGTTTTCATGGATCAGTTTGTTGATGCCTTTCTTGAGAGATTCATGCCTTTTAGTTTGAGGGATCAGATTCATAACAATCTTGATCATATGGAGCAAGGCCCCATGATGGATACTGAGTATGAGTCATGCTTCTATGTGCTATCCAAATATACCTATGATAGCATTTCCATCAAGTTTGAAAATATTTAAAAGTTTGTAAAGTCCTCAGTTGGATACATCTTAGATGGTTGTGTTTGGGGCTTCTTTCTAGAGTATATTGGATCATGATAAAATGATAGAGGGTATTCTTAGTGCATCTCACGAAGGCACCAGAAGGCGCGATATTTTGGTGAATTCAGGAGTCAGACCTCTCAAGGCAGAGATTTTAGAGGTTCTCATGGATACCATGGTAAGCCAGTGCAAGCGAATTTATAGATTTCGAGTGGTGGATCTTATAGTTTAGCAGTTTAAGGTGGTTGTTCAGTCCCAGTTATACCTTCTCCTATTGAGGCTGGTCACAGAGGTTACTATGTATGTGATGATATTAGCCATGTGGCTAGGTATTGTCTCCGTTTGTTCTTAACCTGCATCTGTGTTATTTAATCCCAGATCAACTTTCTCGTATGTGTTTGTGTATTTTTTTGGGTTTTGATTCTGTTAGTGAGCCTCTGGCCATGCTTATTTGTGTATTTACCCAGGTAGGTAATTCTTTAGTGGTGGATCGGGTGCACCGATCTTGTGTTGTAAATTTTGTCGAGCGTGAAACTTTAGTAGACTTTCTTGTGTTAGACATGGTCGATTTTGATGTTATTTTGGGCATAGATTGGTTGGCTCTTTATTATGCTGTCTTAGATT
>NW_025850692.1:0-2700 GCF_002878395.1 Capsicum annuum
GATATGTTCATTGTAGATAAGTAATCCGAAAAGACGGGAAGTCCATAAGGGACTAGTATTGAAGGTTGATAGTCAGGTATGTAAAGCATACTCTATACCATATCTTTGGTATAAAAGTGAACAATTATTCTATTAAGAAAGTTTCCAAAGTTATTCAATAACATGTGATGCATAATGGTTTTGTACGATGTTCTACGTTACCAATGAACTTGTTTCCACCCTACAAGATGTCAAGACATTCCAATACTTACTTGTTTTCCAAATCATACATGTTTATTGCACTAATTAATGTCAGAAGGTATCCGGTTACTCAAACAAGATTCATGTGCTATTAATGACTCCAAAATGTTTCATTGATATACTAATAAGTTCCTGCTTCATTGTTATGGCATTGATGTCTCCAAAACACTTCATTGATGTGCCAATGAGTTCTTAATTCATTGTTATTGCATTGATGGTCTATTTATATGTGTCTTATTTATGTATCATTGTTTCAAAGTATCAAAAATGCGGTGGCGACCGATATAACAATCTGAAAAATTAATCGAACTAAGTGATGGAAGTTCTCTCTTATCAGTATGTATCCCAGGGACATAAGCCTATCATGGGTTGATCCCTATTTTTGTGTTTATGGGTGGTATCCCAAGTGCATAAGCCTATCATGGGTCGGTCCAAGTTGATATGTACTGGAGGCAGCCTAATGGTCACGGTACAGTACAGTAATGATTACAAAGATGATAAGAACGAAGGTAAAGTGATTGAATAAATACAATGTACAGGTTGTCACTAGTTCTAGTAAGTGTGGTCCACTCCTATTACGATTTATTCACTTGTTTCTAATTTTAATTGAGCTCCTATATCATATGTGATTATCTACAGCTTTACATACTCAGTACATATTTTGTACTGACGTCCCCTACGGGGGACCTGCATTTCATGCTGCAGGCACAGGTACCTCAGCTCATACACCGCACAAGTAGGAGTCAGGATATCCAGCTGCTTTTGGTGAGCTCCAGTTTGCTTCGGGGATTTCCGTGTCATATTCAGTCACTTTTGGTATTGTATAGAAGTTAGTTATATGGCGGGGTGTGTCCCGGCCTTAGTTAAACTGTATGTATTATCTAGAGGCTTTGTAGACCTAATGTACAGTCAAGGTGGTGTTTTGTTAATAGACGTGATGGCTCCAATGGCCAAGTATTGTATATACATATATATATGTGTGCTCGAACTTATACAGGTGATTATTTCCTTTTATATGTGATATGATGTTGTCCGAATTTTGGGTTGTCATAGAGGTATGCATGGGAAGTATAAGGTGATGAGATGGTTCTCCCGGTCCTCCTCAGTTACGGGTGCCAGTCCGCCCCAATAGGATTTAAGGCGTGAAACTTGTGGTGTTGAACTTGACTTGTTAACTGAAGAAATGGAGTCATCTAAAGAGACAGGTTGTCGAGCTCCAGAAGACCCCGTATCAACGACTGTGATTTTTTCGGTAGTGCAGCTACGATGAATATGTGTTCCATGATACTACTGAAGCAAGAACATGCAAAGCTTGTAGCTGCATCCGGCAAAGACGTCGTATGCAGAAGCTCAAGCAGCGATGAATCAGAACTTACTCTTGCTGGTGCCACGGTTGCATCTGCAGATTTAGCCTCTCAGCTTTCACAAGTTAAGTCAAAAGAGGGTTTGAGAAAGTGCACAGCTTGTCGTAAGCGTGTGGGATTAACGGGGTTCAGTTGCAAAAGTGGTGATCTTTTCTGCGCAGTTCATCATTATTCAGGCAAACACAACTGCCCGTTTGATTATAGGAATGTTAGTCAGAATGCAATAGCAAAAGCAAATCCTATCATCATAGCAGAAAAGCATAATAAGATCTAACAAGCACCTATCGAAAGGTTGTATGAACTGAAGCGATGTCCATCTTTCGATAAGTTGGCCTCGTCTTATAGGGTGACGATAAATGTTTTGTGTGGGGGTGGGGGTGGGGGGCACCCTAGAGCCTAGATAATCCTGGTGTGTAAGTTGTTTATGATCTTGTTGCACATTTTCATGGAATTTGTTCTTGTTTTTTCCCCATTTCTTGGATCCTTGTGTAGTATAATATGTATAATGTAGGTCATCTTGAGGAATTTGACATTCACACATCCGCGTTTTGAAATCCTGAATTCGCCTCCATGCATTCTTCAAGATTTCAAAGTCTCCTCTGTGTATCAATAATGTAGAGTTTTTTTTTGTAGAGATGTCAATATGGTTTGGCTCAGCCCATCCGAGCTAGCCCACACGGGCTTTGAGTTTGACGGGTCAGGTTGGGCTAGCTAACAAAATGATGAGCCAAAAAATATCAAGCCCACACTATTACTCTGTCGGTTGCGGGCCTTACAGGGCAGCCCACTTTAAAAAGATAATATTTTATAATTTAATTTTAGAATGTTAATAGACATAAATATTACCAATCAATATTACATAGTATTAATACTTTTTAATTAAGTCTCCAACACCCCCAAAAATACTCATAATAGCGAAATTTTATAACTTTTGACATTCGTTCTGCCCTTACATCGTAAAAGTAAGGGTTAAGCTATAGAACTAGATACGTAAGAGAAAGAGAGGAGAGCATAACTTTACTTCTCTGCTGAGGCACATGATATCCTTTGAACCAAATAAAAATACTACTCCCTCCGTCCCAAATTATGTGTCTCC
>NW_025850693.1:0-1379 GCF_002878395.1 Capsicum annuum
AAAGTGACAGCCATTAACGGGTTTGATTTGTCTTTACCGGTCACCGTTTGAACCGGACTAGCTGTACCAACATCCGGTACAGTGGATTTCTGAGCATTTAGTGGGAAATGCATACCCTTCTCATCCATTTTTTTAGGAGATGGAGAACTCTGAGTTTGTGTTTGTGCATCTGTCTTGCTGTCTGCTTGCTGAGTCTTGCTTCTAATAATTATATCTGCTTTATTAATCGAGTGTTTTTCATGAGGAGTGATTCTTTCTGAGCATTTAGCTTTTTAAAATTCTCCATCATTGAAAAACAATGGTTGCAGAAAATAATCTTTCCAGTCTCTTTTTGTAAATTATACTAAGGTATTTGATCTGAGTTCTGTCTGAGTGAGGGAGATATATAATAGTTTGGTCCTAAATATCCTCTAGCATGATTGGTGGCTTCGGTGAAATCATTAAAACCATGGTTCTGTCTGAGTGAGGGAGATATATAATAGTTTGGTCCTAAATATCCTCTAGCATGATTGGTGGCTTCGGTGAAATCATTAAAACCTTTAAAAAGAGGGGCTTTAAAATCTTGTATTGAATCTAATACTTCTAACCATGTTTGGAAAATTCCGTTAGTTTTTCCATGAATGACTACATAGTATTTAAACCTAGGCTTACTTTTTTCTGCCATGTAATGGCATAAAGAGTTCATGGATGCCATAAAATGATTACGGTTTTGTCTATTATAAGATATCCAAAGATTATCTACTAAACACCTTTGGGGTCTATCTAAAATGTAATCTGGTCTTACTCTAAATGATATGTTGCTCTCCGGGTAAGCAATTAAGTTAAATGGTCCGAAGTGAATTCTTTCCATTGCTTCTAAAGATTCTAGTGGTCTAAAATTTAAATTACCTAATATTGTCTGTTGATATGAATCTGAAGACGAAGCTACACCCTTGCCTTTAATTGCAGGAGGTTGTCTTGTTGGTCTCATGCTGAAAACAAATAAGTGAGATTAAGTTTATTTATTTATTCCCAGTCGTAATCTACTTAACTGGTCTGCTAATTCGTTTTCTTTACCTTTTATATGTTCAAATACTATATTCTTATAAAAAGATATGGTGTCTGTAAAATTTAGCCATCTTCTTCTACTACTAGTTTTGTCATTTATTTTTTGATGAAATTTAACTATAACTTCACAATTTGTTCTAACTAAAATTTCTTTTTTATTTAGAATATATAATTTGAAACTATTTAACCCGTATATTATAGCTAATACCTCTAGGTCTATAGCACTCATGTTTTCTTTTTCTTTATATGCCCCACTCTGATAACCACATATTTGTTCTTCATTTTTATTACTGTATTTATTAGGTCGTGCTTTTAAGATAGCTCCCCATCCT
>NW_025850694.1:0-9336 GCF_002878395.1 Capsicum annuum
TTTCAAATAATTAACACAAACCCACCACCTGACCCAATAAATCCATCAAACTCGATTTCAAACCAATTCGGCCCAAACTCTATTTTTTGTTCCAAATCTAACACTCCCTTTGTTTTTCTCTTAAACTTGAACTTCAATCAAATTGCAGTGATTGATTGTCATTGGTAGTTGGTGTTTTCTGGTTTGGGGTGGTGAAGATTAGACCGAAGGTGGCCTAATCTAGGAGTGCAGCGATGGTTCGCCAGTGGGGTGTTTCGGATTGATGGAGACAATGGATCTGTGGGGTGGACGGTGGTAGGTAGTGTATTTTAGGCAGAATTTTTCTGAAAACTGAAACGCGATAGGTTCAATTTATCTGGTGTTGTTTTTTGGTGTTATGGGTTAATATTTTTTTTTAAATAAATAATAGTAAGTGTTACTGTATTGTGTGTGTTAACCAATATAGGGGTGGAAAAAATATGTTTGTTAGATAGGTGTCTCTTGAATTTTAATTGGGATCGAGTCGGGTAGTGAGTTTGGGTTAATTGTTTGAGATAAAAATATTAAAATGAAAAAAATATGAATATACCCTCGAACTATGATAAATAATACATATATACCCTCCGTCATATTTTGAGTATACATATGCCCCTACTGTTAGTTTGAAGGGCTCATATGTACCATTTCAGTAATGGTAGGGAAATTTTTGTGTGCCCAAAGTATGACGGATGCTACCTACTTACCATTTATCATAATTCGAAAGTATATTTGTCCCTTTTCCGTACTAAAAAATATAAACTTGTGGGTCAGTTTTTGTATTTGAAAAATCTCAAATCAAGATATGAAATCCCAAATAAAGGTTTTTGGAGAATTTGAGATTTCATCTCATAATATAAAATCATGAAATGAAATTAATGTTAAGTTAGATGTCCAAATGTTAATTTTATCTCATGATTTCAAATCAAGTAATGAAATCCCATGCCCAAACACCTATTACGTATCCAAAAGTAGCCAAGCCACGCTATTTTCATGGTCAAAGGAATGAAATGTTCCAAGCAAAATGGAATCGGGTACTTTTACTACACATTGATAGGAAACAAGATGATGAACTTTTTAAAAATAATTCCGTGCAAGAAAATTTATTCTATGAATTTGTTTTGACCTTTGTGCTTTTAACTTAATATTCTCATTTGAATATATTAGAGTATATCCAATTTTCTTTACCTCATTACATGTCTTGTTCTATAAATTTATTTAGTTTGGACAATTTATTTAGCTTAAAGTCGCAGAAATAACATTCAAACGATAGGCATTTTTAGACATACTATTTAAGTTATAGACGGTTCTTATAATGTATTTAAATGTTAGCTAGATGGGACCAACCTTAAACCTTCGGATATGAAGTTCTAAATTGTCAAGGCCTTACTTCTGTCTTCAGGTCTAAAATTTGAATTCATTTACTGTTATTTTCATCTTCAGATCTTCAGGTCTAAAGGATGAAACCTTATGAATATATTCAACGTTTGAACTTTAAATACTTTATGAATTTTTGTTGTGTTAAATAATGGTGAACAAATGGTTGTTTGTACACCTCGCTCCTTAAGTTCAAAAGGTCTAAAGGTTGAAACTTTGTGAATATATTCTAAGGTTTGAACTTTAAATACTTCATGAATTTTTGCTATATTGTTAAATAATGGTGCAAAAATGGTTGTTTGTACATCTTGCTCCTTAAGTTCAAAAACATCTTTTGTTTAAATTCACTCTTTGACCTTTTAGTAATTTTTTAGGAGAGAGGACATGGATTTGCCATTAGAAAAAACAGAATTCTTCAGGGAAACCAAAACAAAAAAGAATTCTTAAATAGAAATCATGAGACTATAAACCACCAAAGGATGTGGTGCAGCGGATGGGGCTGCTTCTTCCTTAACTAGAGGTCTCGAGTTCGAGCCCTGAGTATGGAAAAATCCTTAGTAGGGTACGCTTCCCTCCGAATGGAGCCCTACGTGGCGTGAATCCAGATTAGTCGGATTCCAATGCGGGTACTGGACACCAGATAGAAAACAAAAAAAAGAATTCTTAAATAGAAATCATGAGACTATAATTAAGTCCTCCATAGTAATACTTGGCTAATTATATCCCATAACCGCTCACCCTCTCCTTAATTTTCTCTCTTTTATCTCTTGCCTCTCTTTCTCTCTCCTTTTTAAATGTATTTATATTTTCACATCTGTCCCTCTTTGTATTTTTATATTTTGATGTTTCTCTCTCTCTTTTATATGTTATATTTTCACCCCTCTCCCTCTTTGTATTTTATATTTCACCCTCTCTGTTTCTCATTTTTTCTTCTTTTTTGTATTTTATTTTTTATATTTTTTTGTATCAAACGATATATTTTATACAAATTTATTTTTTGTATTAGGATGGTTTAACCGTGAATATGTATAATTTATTGTTTGTATTTATATACAAACAAGTATATGCATTATTTGAATTTGTTCGAATCTATCATATATAAATTTACAATGTATCATTTGATACAAATGATCGTTTGTATTTTGTATGTAAAATTTATCCTTTATGTTTGTACATTTGTACTTCTATGTCAAATTTATCATTTGTATTTGTATATAAGTAAATATTATTTGTATCTTATGATTCAAGTTATGTAAACATGTATCATTTGATACAAATGTATCATTTGTATTTGTATGGTTCAATTTGTACCAATAAATACAATTTTTATAAATGAATACAAATATAAGTATTCCACGAAATAGAATCAACCATTTCCTTTCAATTATTTAAAATTACAAATGATGTAGTTGTCATGCCCTGTTTTTGCCAAGGTTAAACAAAACATGAAGTATTGGACTCTAAAGAATTGAAATTTTGTATAGAGTCGCCACCTAATTCTTTAAGTTGGGCGGTGGCTTATCGTCGTCCATTATCTAACCGAAAAGACGTGAAGTAAAGACGTGAACGAAAAGCGAGATGAGCATGCTATTTTCAAAAATAAGGAAACCTATTTATTTGTTAATACGTATGATTAATGTTTTATTCTGCGAAAACCTATTGAGATTCTAGGTAAGGGTTCAAATTATTCCGAAGGAAAAGGGTTAGGCACCCTTCAGGATCCACAAATGTGGTGCCCGGCTAGACTAAACTTATCAATGAGGGAGGAGGTATAAATATTTAAAATAATATAAAAGTGTATGTGTATTAAATATAAAATGATTCTTTGAAAAAAATATAAATGTTTAAAACCATGTAAAAGTATATGTATATTAATTATATAAATAAAAACATGAAAAAGATATGTATAAAATGTATAAATTACATGTGAAAAAGAAAAGTATTTTATGACGTACGAAAAGAAATGTATTTTAATGTGTCATGAAAAGAAAAGGTATTTACAAATAATTTTTTTTTTGATTTAAATTATGAAAAAGTAAATTTTATTTGAGAAGAAAAGATTACACAATACGTGAATTACTTGATTAACTTGATTCTTTTATGTAAATATTAATGGCCTAAGTTTTGCCTAAAAGTGATAAAATTATGTAAATAAAGAATATCTCCCCCGGCACCCAAAAGGTAAAGTTTTTCTATTTTTTATCTTTATATACAATTATACAAATGAAAATAAACTACAAACATAGAGCTTGAGAATTATGTATAAGCGCTTGATAAAGTAATAAAATGAACAAATAATTATTAAAGTAAGTGAAATAATGTGAACACAAGTACATATAGATGTACATATGAAAATAAAATTGTGTTATAACATGGGCTCGGATTAAGTTTTAGACTCGCCATGACTACGAAGTGGTTGCTCAACTAATCAGCCGTCCTAAATCGCCTTGCCAAGATACGTATTATAAAACCTTTTGTGTTGTCATGGTTTTATAAAATTTTCGTCATTGCCTGAAATATTTAATTATTTTACTACGTATTTATATACGTAATATACGTCTTTTATTTGTGGAGGCCTCAAACACTGACAGAGAATTTCTTCATCACCCAAGCATTTATTTTTGATGTAAATAGGTTAACTTTGAGAAATAAAAATCCATCTTTTGTTACGAGGTGGCCTCAAGTATCCGACGGAGAGATAATGTCATTGGCCAAAATGTGTAGTATCTTATTCATTATCAGTGTAATAAATATAAAAGGAAAAATCAATCCAAATTTATAAAGTACCAACAAAAGAAAAGTGACACTAAACAAAGTGGAACAACTATAAAGGCAAATAATATTACATAGCAATCTAGAGAATAAATTCCTGCTATAGGTTTATACCAAACTCCAGCAAACCAAAATAAAGAATAATAACTTATCTGCAAGCATAAAACCAAATACCAGTCAAAGAACATTATTCAATCCAACACGAAACAATATTCAGAACAACAATATAATAAACAAATAAAGAGAAAAGAGGCATCGTTAGAGCGCAGAAATGCATAGATATGTTTTTAAGAAAATAAAACTTAATAACAAAAATTGGAGGTAACAAAGGCTGTCAGCGATGTCGCTTCGACGGTTTTCACCGGAGTAGCGCCGGTGGAAATAAAATCTGGCCCAGATCTGGCTATGTATGGTAAGGCAGTGATGGTTCATTTCGACAAAAGAATCGCCCGTCGGTGACCAATTTCGACGAGACGCGGGGAAAGGGGAAGGAAAAGAGGAAAATGGGGATTTCTACCGGAGTCGTTGTTAGCTGGTGGCATGGTTGTCGTCGTTGGAGATTTAAGGATGGATGGTTATTGGGAGTTTGAGGGTGGTGGTGGCAGCCGTGTGGTGGTGGCGTAGCTGTATCTCGCCATTCACAACTCCGACGAGCCAACGGCGATAAAGATCAAAGAGAGGTAGTGCGTGTGGCGTTGTTTCGCCGGATTCCGTCATTGGAGCAATATATGAGGTGGTTTTCTGGTCCTGAGTAAGAGAATATGAGGAAAAAGAAAGGGGAAACGGGTTGTGTATGTATTTGTGCGTGTTTTGTGGATTTTTAGAGAAAAAGAAAAATAGATGTATGTGTTTTTTTTGTATATTTTGGAAGGAAAAATAAAAATTGATTTTAATGTTTAAGAGAAAAAAGATGAACCAAATTTGTGTGTATATTTTTTTTAGAGAAAAGTAGAAAAGGAGGACAGATATTTTTTATATGTGTATGTGTGAATTGTATCTGTGTGTTAAAATTAACCCCCTCCATTTATTTATATTAAAAATTGACAATCTTTATTATCCATTAGATAAAGGGGTGTCCCTACTTTTTCTTAATAGTACATCATTTGGTCCTTAGGGTATTGACCAAAAGATTTTCATCTTTTTGATCAATGGATAAAGTTATTGTCCAAAGAATAGTGTCATTGAGTTGTCATATTCAGATATGACAAGACATTATTGTGTGGTCGTTGTCGGATGCGACAAGACATTGAATTATTATATTCTGTAAAAATAATTGATCCGACTTAGCATTTACGGATTGTAAAAAATGTACAAAATACAGGTATTGATTTGTAATTTTGAAAAATGTAAAGAATGTTGAAAGTATTAAAAATGTAATTTGATATGAAAAATATTATAAAAATATGATGTCATGTCGTGTACGTGTGCAGATAATTGTAAAATATTAAAAATGATAATGAATTGATAGAAATTCTATTATAAAGAGGATTATTAATAAATTATGAAAAGTAAAAAATACGACAACAAATTGATAAAAATTCTAAAGTAAGGATGATTATCAATAATTTGTCAACAATTATAAAAAAAGATGTGAAAATTATATTTTGTGCCCTTTAATGATCAAGAAACCTGAAGACGTTAATTTTAGCCATGGAGAGCAAAAATTGGGTGTCAACAGTTTCTCTTTTTGTTTGAGGACGATGTAGAAGTCTTCAAATGAAAATGTTGACGTGTATCCACTTTTGCTCGCCAAAAAATGATTTATTTATTTTTGTTATAGAAAAATTCGATCGAACTCTAATTTAGAGTTGCCTACATACCTCAAGTTAATGAGGATCAGGTCGAGTGTAGTTCAAAAGAATAGGAAGATTGTCTCTTGCCTTGTTATTAGGGGAAAATGATCATACAAAATGATTATTCAGAAAAGGACTATGTGGGAACAAAAGTATTCACATATTTCCGATGCTCCTTTTGAAATTGCCCCAGTATCGAGTTGTTAGATGCTGGGGATACAAGATTATATACTTGCTGGGGAGAAAGAATGATTGTGGGGTTGTAATGACTGAACTCTGCATAGAGCTTCCTACATATCTTGAGTGTCACGAGAATCAGGTCAATGTAGTTCAAAAAGAGAAAATGAGAAAAATTTGAGATAGTTCTCAAAATTTGCCCAGTGTGTGATATATGGGATTTGAAAAAAAAAAATATTGTTGTTCTGAATTGTACCTTTTGTTAAAAAGATGTATGATATCTCCGATTGTCTACGGGGACTTGAGGATGAGTGACGGGTGTCTTCGATTGTCTGTGAAGACTGATGTTGATGAATGAAAGATGTCTTCAATTGTCTGTGAAGACTTAATCCATGACATCTCAAATTATCTATGGAGACTGATGTTGAATGATGGTGTCTTCGATTATATATGAAGACTTAATGTATGACACCTCCAATTGTCTATGGAGGCTGGTGTTGATTGTTGTCTCGGATTATTACGGAGACTGTGATAAATGATGATGTCTTCGATTGTCTATGAATCCTTATTGTTCGATGTATCCAATTGTCTATGGAAAAGGATGTTGATTGTCTTCTCCGATGGTTTATGGAGACTGTGATGAATGATGATGTCTTTGATTTTCTAAGAAGACTTGATGCATGACATCTCCAATTGTCTATTAAGAATAATATGGATTGTCGTCTCTGATTATCTACAGAGACTGATATGATGCCTTCAATTATTTACAAAGACAGATGCATGACCCTTCAATTGTCTATGGAGGCTAATGTGATGAATAGTATCTTCGATTGTCTACGAATATTGATGTTGAATGATGATGTCTTCTATTGTATACTAAGACTTGATGAAATCTCCAATTGTCTATGGAGATGGATGTATGATATCTCCAATTATCTATGGAGACTGATATATGACATCTCCAATTGTCTATGGAGACTAATGTTGATTGTTTCCTTCGATTGTCTATGATGACTGATGATGCTTGTTGTCTTCAATTGTCTATGAAGTCTGATGTGTGATATCTCTAATTGTCTATGGAGACTGATGTATTACATCTCTGATTATCTATAGAGACTGATGTTGATGTCATCTTCGATTGTCTACAAAGATTAGATTGATTGTCGTCTTCAATTGTCTATGAAGACTAAATGATGTCTTCGATTATCTACGAAGACTATGCATAATATCTCCAATTGTCTATGGAGATTGATGTATGACGACTCTGATTGTCTACAGAGACTATGTGACGATTGTTGTCTTCAATTTTCTATGAAGACTATGTCACGAATGTTGTCTTCGATTGTATACGAAGACTATATTGATATCTCCAATTGTCTATGGAGAGTGATGATAAAATGATGTCTCCGATTGTCTATAGAGACTATGTAATGAATGATGTCTCCAATTGTTTACTAAAGACTATGCCATGAATATTGTCGTCGATTGTATACGAAGACTATGTATAATATCTCTGACCGTCTATAGAGACTTGATGATAAAATGATGTCTCTAATTGTCTACAAAGACTATATTAGGAATGTTGTCTTCAATTGTCAATGAAGACTATGTTGATTGTCGTCTTCGATTGTTTACGAAGACTGAGGCCATCAAGTGAGGTGACTGAAATCTAATAGCCCTCTCAACTAGTGAGGCTATTGATGTGTAAAGAAAATTCTCTACTTAGGAGAAAAATATAATAAGCACTCATTGGCCGGGCTATAAAAAATATAAAATACTCAAAGATGAGCGTCTGACTAAAAAGAATAAAATGTTGGTATTTAAAGATATGTGCTTGAAAGAAAAAAAGCAAATGTCCATATTTTAAAAACTGGATGCCTTGAATAAGAAGTAAAAATGTATGTATGTGAAAGTGGGTATCTTTGGAAAAAAGAAAGAAAATTTTGTATTTTTTGATAAAAAGTATTGAAAGATGAAGAAGACACAATCGTGTCTTGACTTCGGTTGGTACCAATAATTAGTAGCGTGTATAAGAACTCCCCTATCTCTTTTCTAGCTAACTGAGATCGACTTCAGGGTAACTTCCATAGCTTCGAGTGGTACCTTAGATATACCTAAGTATCGACAAGATTTGTTCGTCTTACTTCAAATAAAGATTTTGAACTGTGCATGTTCCCATGTTTCAAGTGCCCTCTCCAGAAAGAATATCTCGTTCTCACACCTATTTGATTATTATTTTTCTCTTGAATTTGGAGATGTTTAGAGATATACGCTCATACTCAGAAAGAAGTTCAATGACTGTAATTGTGACATTATAGGCTTGGCCTTCATGTAAATATCCACTAATGTGAGAAACTTAGAGTAGGATCTTGTAGGACTTGTTATTGGCCTGTAATGTAGGCTCGGGGTCGGGTAGGATGACATCTAGGATAAAAGTGACTAATTCCTCAATGAGCATTGCACTGTATCCGTGCTTTTGACGCTCGATCTTCTTTATTGTGCTTCTTTGCCCCTTATTTTGTATTTGTTTCGACTTTTTTTTGAATCTTGTGTTGGAGTTTATCCCCTTTTCGATATATTTTCCTTCTTTTTTTCCTTTTTGGGGGATGATGATTCCCCACATTTATCAGAGTTATCTCTTTTTTTTCTTTGTGGGGGTTCTTGCTCCTTCTTTCTTTGAAATCGTCTTTTATTTTTGTTCTTCTGGGGATACACGTCCTTTGCCTTTGGAAACTTTGATCTTGAATCTTCATTCACAACTTGCACGTACTTAGTGCACTCAAGTAGGTGGGCCAAAGAAGGATAGTCTATGTAAGCACTCAAAAGGTATAGGCTCAAATGTGGTTATTCCAAAGAAAAAGTTTTAGGCTCAAAGGGGGAAATACTAGGGATTGATGTCATTTGGTAGGCTGTGGAAGGCACAATCTAGTCAAGAAAGGCCTACAATCCTTTCCCAAACTAAGTGTAACTCAGAATTTCGCCTCAACAAACATTCAGGCCAAGTTCTGGATCAATAATGCAATGCAATGAACTAGTCTAAAGCTCACCACACAATGCACTTGAAATGATGGGGTTGGATTTGTTCTTGTCTTAGATGTATGCAAGAGAATTTTTGAGTGTTACTCAGGTTTGACTAAGAGGTATCAAAAGAATCAATGGTTTACGGTGAAGTCGGTCCTCTCCATCATACCAATTTGTTCTT
>NW_025850695.1:0-2707 GCF_002878395.1 Capsicum annuum
TTAAAATTGTCCAGATATGTTTCTAGAATCTCTTCTAGGTTATATGTCTGCCTTAACTGGAGCGTACATTCAAGATATTTGTCTGTATCATGGATTCTTATAAAATATTAACAGTTGCGTGCTCAAATCGTAGAAGTAGTATAATTTTTGAGAATCTGAAAAGGGTTGTGACATAGAAATTGAAGAGTCTGCGCCACTTAGATCTTTAGTAATGTGGGGTTTATTTTGGGCTGATATTAGTAAGGCTGAAACCTCATATTGATTTTGTCAATAAGTATGAGTATGTCTTTATCCCGAGTTAGCATTATGTAGTGTTCTCTCCCCTCTCTCTTGTTTGCTTTTAGATATTACAATAACTCAATATTAAACATTTGCAAGTAACAAAGTAACTATATGCAAGAGTTTAGATATTTCAATTGCCCTGTACGGCTATTAGATGATGACTATTGGGAGTTGGTGTTCTTTGTTCTTGTTCAGTTTAATTTGATTGTACACTGATCACTTAAACTCATATGCACTTCCAATGGATACCACATAAGATTCATAATTCTGTAAGAACAAAACTCATTTTTGTTAAATTGTGCATTATAATGGATAGAGCTTTGGATATCCTTCTAAGAGCTTAACGTTCCCTACCTTCAGGTTTGCTGTAAGGAAAGTGGTCCTTCATTAGTGAACAGCAGAGCAGCGTATGAAGTCAAATACAGTGATCCTGAAAAAGGTGAGGGTTCATAAATTTTTTATTGTGTACTATGGAAAGTCATTATACTTAGAGAAATCTTTTGAAACATCAGCTAATTACTCCATATATTTTTATTTTGTAAATGTCTGGAAGACAGTGAGGAGCAACATGGCTTTAAAATTATCCATATATGTTGCTGGAATCTATTCTAGGTTTTTTGTCTGCCTAAACTTCACCGTAGTGTACATTTAAGATTTTTGGCTATATTGTGGACTCTTCAAAAATATTAACAGGTGCGTGTTTGAATCTCAAAAGTAGTATATTTTTTTGAAAATCTGAAAAGGATTGTGACATCAAAATTGAAGAGTACATCAGACTTAGATCTTTATTATTGTACCTGCGTTTCCTGTCTTTATTATTTTATTTTATCTTATTATCTAGATCGTGATGAACCTTATTTCTTTTGGTTAACCTATGTTATGTACATTAGAACATAACTCTTGTTTTGCAGCTTTCTTGGGTGGCTGAAAGAAGTTAACATGTCACTGTCTTGGAAGATCTATTCCTCTTTGCATACATCTTCAAAGAAGTTAACATGTCACTGTCTTTGGTGGATTCCTATAGAATTCAAAAGAAAATAATTTAAAATATAGATGTTAGATAAACAATATATTATTCAAATCCTTAAAAAACATTTAGTGACCATATATAAATAAAGATATTTAGATATGTTGTCTGTATTATATATTTAGGTAATATAAAGTCATACAATTTAATTACCTTGTAATCCTTCTCAGTATATGATTCTTCATAATTGGTAAAGTGATGGTCCTATAACCACAATTTAGAAAAGTATAAGTATAAAAATATATGAAATGATTAGATGTGTTTGAAGAAAGGTTACTTACACGGGAGGTATCAGATTCATTAGGAGAATATTTCTTGATCAAATCTTCATCATCTAGAATTTTAACAACACTGTACACCTCATCATGGTTCTGAATGTTTTCGTTCTTGACAATTACCTTAAAAATGAATTTTCTCTAAAGAATATTATTCAGTTCCATTGGATAAGAAGGGTCATCATCATTGCCAGTATTCTAGGAATAATATATGTATTAGTAATAAATTTAATAGCTAACATAAATGATGAAATCTATGTATTATATATACCTGAAGTAATTCCTCCTTCAAGTCATTTGCAGACTTGCCAATTAGAGACATGGCATCAGTATCCCAAATCATAAGTGATATAGAGCCAGTACTATCCATGATTGCAACTTGAATTCTATACCTAAATAGCTGTATGTTTCTATTTAAATATGAAAGTTTGTTATAAAGTATTAGTAATTAGTGAAAAAGTTTTTATATTAACCTGTAGATCACAGTGGAATCTTCATGATTACATTTTTTGTTTGTGCAAACGTAAGTGTTTTTCATTTTTTTGTTTTTTTTCGACACTTAATGCATCCAGTATAAGACCACCCATTAGCTAGGTTTAACAATTCAGTAGTAGCAACAATGCAACAGTGAGAACCTTTCTGTTTAATGATTGAAAAGAATATGTCAGTGTAGGATTATACAATGATATAGATATATTTTTAAAAAAGTAGTCCTGGTAGGACTATGAACATGCAACAGTTTTTGTTGTTGCATTTGTAACTAAATTTGGGCAACAAAAATAGAAAGGTAATTTGTTAAGAAAAAGAGAATGATAAAAAAATTGAAAAGTTAAACATTGGATGAATGAATAATGGTTAAAAAAAAACAGAATATATTGTGATAATAATATATAACATAATAAAAAAGAAAAAAACTTAAAAACAGTGTTATAAAAATATTATACTCACTTCCCTAATCTCTAACAACTTAGAAATTGTCTTGACTTGTAAAGTGCCATTAGATAAATCATCCAGCACAGAGTTACTTTGCTGTGAAATAGTATGAGTTATTCTATCAAAGTTTCTATCACGAACAAAAAGTAGTCTACATACATAAAAGAAAGAAAATGTAAGACATTATAGG
>NW_025850695.1:2807-3496 GCF_002878395.1 Capsicum annuum
GCTGTTTAAACTCTTCAGACTGATCATCAGTTGGATTAATCCACAACTTTGAGGCATTCCAGCATTGCTCACGATATAGGAATCTGTCGCATAAAACATGTAAGCGACACTGATATTTTTTTATAAAATCAATTTCAATACAAATTTTACCTTGAAATTTATGTGCCTGAATGAGTTGTAGAACAACAACAACAGGTTGGTTATCAGAACGTAGAATAGAAAGAAACAAACCACGTTCTTTGATATCAGATTTGAATTGTTTAAGAACAAAACTATACATAGATGCTTGTATCCGATCACCCTATTAAAAAAAAGTTAGAATAATGAATCAGACAAAGAGTAAGACAGAAATAGCAATATAAATATAGTATAAAATGTTGCATACATGTTCATCCTGCAGAATCATTTCAATTGCGTACAAAGCACCAGGATTAAATCGATCTTTCACTTCCCACAGGCGAACAACCAAGACTTTTAACTTCCAGTGCATTTTTGTGATTGTGATGTCGTTGATGAAATCTGTCATTTTTGATAAAGAGTATGTAGGTATACGTAGATGTGGTAAAGATTAATAGAATAGAAGAAGATTGTGGTAAAGACCAACAGAATAGAAGAAGTTTAAGAAGGAAACAATGTTTACACGAGTGTGTAAAGGAATCTGTGGAATATATTAGAATATTGTAGGGAAT
>NW_025850696.1:0-4815 GCF_002878395.1 Capsicum annuum
AAACACTTCAAGTTCCTCAAGAGGGACTCAGACATCAAATTCCTCCAAAAAATCCGAACCCTTCCTTCCAAGCTCCACTAAACCAAAGACCACTACCTCCAAAAAATCCAATCCCTCCAAATCAAGTTCTAAACATCCAAAATCGTCCCTTCCACTTTAAGGAATATGGTAGAGAGTATTATAAAGGGTATGGAGCCTTTGACGATGCTTATATGAGGGAATAAAATATGAGAGGGGGACGTGTGGATCCAAGAAAATACTGAGGGTATGGAGAAAGGGGAAACCGACACCAAGAGAGAGGCATAGGCATCAATACCATCAAATTAAGCCTACCAATCTTTAAGGGTGAAAGTGACCTCGAAGTGTATCTTTCTTGGGAGTCGGCGTATGATAAAGTGTTTCAAGTAAATGATATATCGGAGGAGAAGAAGAGTTATTATTCCATAGCTCACTTTGAAGGCTATGCTAACACATGGTGGGAATATGTCAAACGTTTTGGTAATGAGTTTATTGATGGACAACCACCACCATGGTTTTAGTTGAGGTATCTAATGAGGCAATGGTATCTTCCCAAAAGTTATCGTCATGAGTTGCTTGCTAGGTTGTACAATTTACGACAAAGGAATCGAAGTGTGATGGCATATTATGATGATTTTCAACAACTCATATTGAAGCTTGATCATTGTGGAGAATAAATTGGCCATTATATCATTCAGTTCAAGTGTGGATTGAACAAAGAGATCTCCACTCATTTGATACTTCACAAGTTTGATACCATTGAAGGAATTTTCCAAGCATCTCTTGAGATTGAAAGGGAGTTTAAAGAGAGGTCATCATTCAAGGCAAAGGGACCATCAACCTCGGTTTGGCCGAGGAGAAAAAATATGGTTCAACCATCTTTGGTTTGGACCAAAAACAAGGACCAACCCACCACTATAATGTTTCCCGAGCCTAAAACAGTCCACAAATTTCCTTCCTGACAAGAAGTTCACAAGTATCCTAATCCTAAAGGGTTCCAATGTTTCAAGTGCCAAGGTTGGGGACATCAAGATAGTAAATGTCCAAATCGACACAATGTGATCCTAAGGGAAGGTATATTGTATTACCTTGGTGAGAAAGTAGGTCTTGAAAAAGAAGAGAATAAGGCCGAGCCTCGAGATAGAGAGGAACCCAAAAATGAGCCACATAATGATGATGATGATGATTGTGAGGATGCATATCAACAAGAAGGGGAGTGCATGGTTCCAAACTTTGTTGTAAGGCGTGCCATGATTAGTAAGGAGATAGATGATCCTAGCCAATGGGAGAATCTATTCCATACTAAATGCCTTGTGAAGGGAAGTGTGTGCACTTTGGTGATAGATAGTGGTAGTTGTGCAAATGTTATTAGTGTTGCTATAGTGAACTTCTTAAAATTGCAAACTACACTTTATACTAGCCCTTACAAGTTACAATGGTTGAATGAATGTCACGAATTGAAAGTCATGAGGCAATGTGTGATACGGTTTAAGGTAGGAAACTACCACGACAAAGTGCTTTATAACGTAATACCAATGAAAGCGTGTCAGTTGTTGTTAGGTAGACCTTGGAAATATGATAGGTCTACCAAACATGATGGGAGGTCTTATCAATATACACTGGAGAAGGATGGCCGAAATGTCGTACTTCATCCACTTTTGACTTCATAAGTGAACGAGTTGCATCAAAGGATGAGAGAATTGAAAGAAAAAGGGAAGAAATCCAAAAATAAAGAAAAAAAATGGGGAATCCGTAGGTGGGGTAATGGGGATATTCGGGGATACCTCAACATTAAAGGGAAAATAAAACATGGTGATGTTGGTTAGAAAGAAAGAGCACTTCGCGGATCATGATGAGGAGACACCCATGCTTCTTTTGGCACATTATTTTAACACTAACCCCACTAATTCTTATATTTCTACTTTGATTTGTTGTGTGGTGCATGATTATGAAGATTTTTTCCCCAAAGAACTTCCACAAGGGATGCCCCCGCTTCGGGTAATTGAGCACCAAATAGATTTTGTGCTAGGATCACAATTACCCAACAAATCGGCTTATAAGAGCAACGCGATGAATACCAAGGAATTGCAATGCCAAGTTGAGGAACTCCTCAAAAAAGGTTTATATCAAGGATAGTATAAGCCCTTGCGCGGTCCCGGTGCTACTAGTTCCTAAGAAAGATGGGACTTGGTGTATGTGCATTGATTGCCAAGCTATCAACAAAATAACGGTAAAATATCATCACCGTCTTCCTAGGATAGATGATATGCTTGATGAATTGAGTGGTTCATGTTTGTTTTCTAAAATTGATTTGAGGAGTGGCTATCACCAAATCCGTATGCAACCGGGTAATGAATGAAAAACCACCTTCAAGACCAAATTCGGTCTTTATGAATGGATGGTTATGCCATTCGGCCTAACAAATGCTCCAAGTACTTTCATGAGGTTAATGAATCATGTGGTGAAGCATTTTATCGAAAATTTTGTTGTTTTCTACTTTGATGATGTGTTGGTGTATAGTAGGTCCTTATATGAGCATGTAAAACATTTACAATGTGTATTTGATGTCCTCCAAAAGGAGAAGTTATATAATAATTTAGAAAAGTGTTCTTTTGGTGTCCAAGAAGTTGTATTTCTCGATTTTGTGGTGAGCTCAAGAGGGGTCGAAGTAGATGAATCTAAGATTGACGCAATCAAAAATTGTCCAACTCCCAAAACCATAGGTAAAGGGAGAAGCTTCCACGGGTTGACTAGTTTTTATAGACATTTTGTCAAAGGATTTAGCACCATTGCCTCCCCCTTGAACAAATTAATTCAAAAGGATCGGTCTTTCAAGTGGGGAGATGAACAAGCTAAGGCCTTCAAGTACTTGAAAGCTATGCTCATCTCGGCCCCTTTGTTACAATTGCAAAATTTTGACAAGACTTTTAAGGTTGAATGTGATGTTAGCAAAGTTGGTGTAGGCGCGGTTTTAATGCAAGAATTGAAGCATACTGCGTATTTTAACGAAAAGCTCAAAGGAGCAACTATAAACTACTCTACGTACGATTTAGAGTTAGATGCCTTGATTAAAGCCTTGGCCACTTGGCAACATTATTTATGGCCTAAAGAATTCGTGATCCGAATGGACCATGAGTCCTTGAAGCATCTTTGGGCACAAGATAATCTTAACAAATGGCATGCCAAGTGGATTGAGTTTCTTGAAACTTTCCCTTATGTTATTCATTACAAAAAGGGTAAGGAAAATGTGGTTGTCGATGCTTTGTCTCGTAAACATGTTCTTATGTCTACTTTGTCTTTAAAATTGATGGGTTTTGAGATCTTAAAGGAATTGTATCCCAAGGACCCTTACTTTTCTCCTATCTATAGGGAATACGATGAATGGGGTAGGGACAAGTGGGATTCAGATAGGGGTTTAAATCCCTATGCCAAGTTTGATGGTTACTTGTTTGAAGGTAGGCGATTTTGTGTACCCTCTAGCTTTTGGAGAGAGTTATTTGTGAGAGTAGCACAGAATGGAAGTCTAATGGGTCACTTTAGGGTCGAAAAGACCCTTGGAATATTGGAGGAGCAATTCTATTGGGAAAAAATGCACAAGGATGTGTCTAGGATTTACGGCCAATATGTAGATTGCAAAGGAGCCAAATCTCGGCTCCAACTTCATGGGTTGTACACCCCACTACCCACCCCTTTACATCCTTGGCTTGATATATCAATGGATTTTGTGTTAGGGTTGACAAGGACTAGAAGAGGTCAGGATAGTATCTTTGTTGTGGTTGATCGATTTTCTAAGATGGCACACTTTATTCCATGCTATAAATGTGATGATGCACCTACTGTGGCCTCAATGTTTATTGATAATCTTGTCAAGTTGCATGATGTTCCGAGGAACATTATGAGTGATTGGAACTCTAAGTTCCTAAGTCACTTTTTGAAGTCCATGTGGGGTAGGCTTGGTACCAAGTTGTTGTTCTCCACTTCTTGCCACCCATAAACCGATGGCCAAACAGAAGTAGTAAATAGGACTTTGGGTGCTATGCTACATTCCATGATTAAGGAAAAATTGACTTCTTGGGAGGAACACCTACCATTAATTGAGTTTTTCTATAATCGTGTCATACACTCAAGTACGGGAATGACTCCCTTTGAGTGTGTATACGGCCTCAACCCCCTTACCCCTTTGGATTTAACTCCTTTACAAAGTGATATTATGATTATCCTAGATGGAAGAAAGCGGGCAGATTTTATGAAAAAGTTGCCTAAGAAGGTGCGGCTTCGACTTGAGAAGAAAAATCAAGATATTGCAAAGCGGCCAAACAAAGGAAGAAAGAAACTCATTCTTGAACCGGGAGATTGGGTGTGGATGAACCTTAGAAAGGATCGGTTTCCATCCCAAAGGAAGACCAAATTGATGCCATAGGGTGATGGTCCATTCTAAGTACTTGAAAGAATCAATGATAATGCCTACAAGATTGACCTTCCCTCGGAATACCAAGTGCACAACACTTTCAACGTGTGTGATCTTTCTCTAGTGAATGCGGTTGAGGATGACCAAATGTCAAATTTGAGGTCAAATTCCTCTTAAGATAGAGAGGATGATATGGGTGTACCAAGCTGTCCAACAAGTTCACGACCATTCACACGTAGCCAAGCTCGAGAGTTATAAAATCTCCAAGTTATGTTCATGCAAATGGCCGTGTGTGAGTTGGTACTTGAGACTTCCAATGGATTAAATGTTTTAAGTGTGAAAAGGAGCCTTGAAGTGTAATAAACTTACACTCCAAGGCCACCCCTTGG
>NW_025850697.1:0-2699 GCF_002878395.1 Capsicum annuum
ATATGCCTCCACATCGAGCGAGAAGAAATAATGATGGTCAGCAACCTAACCCGCTGACCCATTAAATGAAAACGTGTCTCATGCTAAAATTTTGGGCATCCTTTCAGGTGCTGGCCCAAGCTATTACTGCAAATGTTCAGTCCAACCCGGCCCCGGCTCCACAGCAGTAGGGAGGTGATTCACCTGCTGCCAGGATCCGTGACTTCATATGGATGAATCCGCCAGAATTCTATGGGTCCAAGTTTGATGAGGATCCACGGTTGTTTTTAGAGGAGGTGCGGAAGATTACTCAGGTGATGCATGTATCTGAGGAACATAGTGTAGAGTTAGCTACGTATAGTTTGAAAGACCTTGCTTATGACTGGGTTGTTCCTTTGAGAAAAGGTAGAGGTGAGGGAGCTGTCCCTACAACTTGGCAAGAGTTCCAGGATACATTCCTGGATAAGTTTTTCCCATTGGAGATAAGGGAGGCAAAGGTGGAAGAGGTTATGAACTTGCAATAGGGCTCTATGACTGTTAGGGAGTACTGTCTAAAGTTCAATTAGTTGGCCAAGTATGCTCCTGACTTAGTAGCTGATAATCAGGCTAGTATAATTAAGATTATGACTGGAGTGTCTAGTTATGTGGTTAAGGAGTGTAGGTATGCTATGCTGAATAGTGAGATGAATCTTTCTAAGCTGATGACTCATGCCCAACAGATTGAGGCAGATAAGATTAAGGAGAGAGATAGAATGAGAAAGAATAAGAGAGATAGAATGAGAAAGAATAAGAGAGCTAGGTCCGAGCAGCATGGACAGGGTCAGACTAGATCACAGGGAGGGAGTCACCCTCACTATTAGGATCATTTGTCTATACCAGCACTGTCATCTTCTAGTTCTCCCATTCCTAGAGATAGGCAGGAGCAAGGTAGCAGGTCATATGCATCCAGGTCCCAGTACAATGCTGGTAGTTAGCCAAATTGTCCCCTGTGTCCTAAGTGTGGTAGGGCTCATTCGGGTGAGTGTTGGGGTGAGAATAGGGGTTGTTTCTGGTGTGGTGACATGGGTCACAGAGTTAGAGAGTGTCCACATGATGGATAAGGGTGTCGTGACTATCGCCCTCAGGCCCAGACTCAGACTATTAGTGCTCCAGTTCCAGCAACTCGCCCAGCCCCAGCTCAGGGCGCCTCTTCTAGTAATGCTGGCGGGCAGCGCCAGAATAGATTCTATGCTTTACCATCTCGCCAGGAATAGGAGGACTCTCCCGATGTTTTTACTGGTATGCTTTGTATATTTCAGTTTGATGTGTATGCTTTGTTGGATCCTGGATCCAGTTTCTCATATGTTACACCTTTGATTGCTGTGAATTTTAAAATGAGTCCTGAGATTATTCCTGAGCTTATCCTAGTTTCTTCCCCAGTGGGTGATTCGATTGTTGCCCAAAAAGTGTATAAAAAGTGTCCTGTTACCGTTCTTCATAGTCTTGTTGGCTGATCTGATTGAGGTAGACATGGTAGATTTTGATATAATTCTGGGTATGGACTGGCTGTATTCTTCTTATGCCTCTATTGATTGTCGAACCCGAGTGGTCAAGTTCAGTTTTCGGGTGCATTCGTGTTTGAGTGGTCTGGGAATTCTATGTCACCCAAGAGTCATTTTATCTCTTACCTCAAAGCTATAAAGCTTATTTCTAAGGGGTGTATTTACCATTTGGTTAGAGTCAAAGACACTAAGTCTGAGACTCTAACTCTCCAGTTTGTTAACGTCGTCAATGAGTTTTCTGATGTCTTTTCAAATTATTTCCTAGGGATACCTCCTGATAGAGAGATAGAGTTTGGGATTGATCTTCTTCCCAATACTCAACCCATTTCTATTCCTCCTTACCGTATGGCCTCTGCAGAACTTAAGGAGTTAAAAGAGCAACTCAAAGATCTACTAGATAAGGGTTTCATAAGGCCCAGTGTTTCTTCTATGTGCATTGATTACCGCTAACTGAATAAAGTCACCATAAAAAATAAGTACCCCCTTTCGAGAATAGATGATTTATTTGACCAATTGCAAGGTGCAAGTTTTTTCTCAAAGATAAACCTTCATTCCGGTTATCATCAACTCAAAGTTAGGGAGTGTGACATCCCAAAAACCACTTTCCAAACTCGTTATGGCCAATTTGAGTTTCTTGTTATGTCTTTCGAGTTAACTAATGCCTCAAAAGCTTTCATGGACCTTATGAATCGAGTGTTCAGATCATATCTGGATATGTTTGTTATAGTGTTCATCGATGATATACGGGTGTACTCCCGTAGTGAGGATGAACATTCTGATCATCTCTGAACTGTCTTGCAAACCCTTAGAGATCACAAGTTATTTGCCAAGTTCAGTAAGTGTGAGTTTTGGCTAAGGTCAGTTGCTTTTCTGGGTCATATCATTTCTTTCGAGGGTATTAGAGTTGATCCCTAAAAGACTGAAGCTGTTAGAAATTGGCCTAGACCTATTTCTCTGACTGCTATTCAAAGTTTCTTGGGTTTAGCTAGCTATTACCGTCGTTTTTTTGAGGGTTTCTCCTCTATAGTATCTCCTATGACTCGGTTGACCCAAAAGAAAGTGAAGTTCTTGTGGTCTGAATCTTGTGAGAAGAGTTTTCAGGAGTTGAAGGCTAGACTCACTTCAGCCCCTATTTTGACTTTGCCTGATGGTGTTGATGGTTTTGTGGTGTACTGTGAT
>NW_025850698.1:0-1636 GCF_002878395.1 Capsicum annuum
ATGAAGTTGATAATGAAACCATTAATTTTCTCTGATTCTTACTTTTAGTTTGTCCAAGGTAATGGTTGATGATAACAATCAAGGCAAGGGTAGATTAAAGACATGATTAAAAGTTGAGATCCTTTTCTATTAGTTGAGATCCTTTTTTACCCCCATTATTTACTATATTACACCCTTTTATTATATTATTCCTAATTAATTATTATAAGTCATTTATAGAAAATTAATAATATTTAATTAAAAAGTAGATATTTATAACGTTTGTTTCAGCTGCTTTAACCGTGATTTTATTATATAATTCCTAATTAATTATTATAAGTCATTTATGTATTAAAAAATTAATAATATTTTATTCAAAAAGTTAAATTACAATATTACCCTCTTTCATTTACTATATTACCCCTAATTGCTCCGTGATTTACTATATTATCCCTAAATAACTATTATAAGTCATTTATATATTAGAATTAATAATATTTTTTTATTATATTATCCCTAATTAATTATTATCAATCATTTATATATTAGAATTAATCATATTTAATTAAAAAATAGATATTTATGACGTTTGTTTCAACTGCTTTAACCGTGATTTTGCTATATCATCCCTAATTAATCATTATAAGTCATTTATGTATTAAAAAAATTAATAAGATTTAATTAAAAATTAGATGACATGTCTCTGCCTGCACTGGTTTCGACCAGTGCTTCTTCATTTACTATATTATCCCTAATTACTCAGTGATTTACTATATTACCCTAATTAATCATTATAAGTCATTTATATATTAGAATTAATATTTTTTTTTATTATATTACGCCTAATTAATTATTTTAAGTCATTTATATATTAGAATTAATATCTTTAATTAAAAACTAGAAATTTATGACGTTTGTTTCAACTGCTTTAATCGTGATTTTACTATATCTTCCCTAATTAATTATTCTAAGTCATTTATGTATTAAAGAATTAATAATATTTAATTAAAAATAGATGACTTGTCTGCCTATATCATCCCTAATTGCTCCGTAATTTACTATATTACCCCTAATTAATTATTATAAATTATTTATATATTATAATTAATAATATATTTTTACTATATTACCCCTAATTAATTATTATAAGTCATTTGGTTTCGACCACTGCTTTGTTATTTACTATATTACCCTTAATTGCTCCATGATTTATATGTTACCCCTAATTAATTATTATAAGTCATTAATATATTAGAATTAATAATATTTTTTATTATATTACCACTAATTAATTATTATAATTCATTTATATATTAGAATTAATAATATTTGATTAAAAAAAATAGATATTTATGACGTTTATTTCAACTGCTTTAACCGTAATTTTACTATATCATCCCTAATTAATTATTATAAGTTATTTATATATTAAAAAATTAATAATATTTAATTAAAAAAATAGATGACATGTCTGCCTATATTACCCCTAATTGCTCTGTGATTTACTATATTACCTCTAATTAATTATTATAAGTCATTTATGCATTAGAATTAATAATATTTTTTACTATATTACCCCTAATTAATTATTATAAGTCATTTATATATCTGAATTAATAATATTTAATTAAATTAATGTACATTTATGTTTGTATCT
>NW_025850698.1:1736-3436 GCF_002878395.1 Capsicum annuum
ATTAGAATTAATAATATTTTTTACTATATTACCCCTAATTAATTATTATAAGTCATTTATATATCAAAATTAATAATATTTAATTAAATCAATGTACATTTATGTTTGTATCTCATCAATATCAAATTTTAGTGCTAAAAAATATTTATAATGTTGGACCCATGCTGACACGGGCCATGCACCTCTAGTTATACAAGAAAGGAAAGGATTTATCCAATTTTCTAACAGAAAATTACAAATTTGATAATTCAAATGGTCATAATAGAACATGAACTAGTGAGCTCCTTGTGATTCCACATCATACCATAAGTCCATAAAGAGGCTAGGAAGTGCTCTATTGTTGGCAAATTTGAGCTTCAAAGTTGGAATTATTTTGGTTCATGCCGGGTCTTAGGTTTGGGGTTAGGGTTGAGTTGGGACCCCGTGGTCAAAATACTAGGTCGAGACCTCGGGGTCAGGTCTTGAACTGAGGTCGAGAGTTGGGTTTCGAGTCAAAGTCTCTGATTTGGGTTCTGGTTCATGCCTTGAGCTAGGTCTCAGATCGAGGTTGGAAATCGAGTCCTAGATTGGAGCCTTAGTTTTAAGGTTTGGAGCTAGGTCTGGGTTTTGAGTTCGGTGTCAAGTCAGGTTATGGGTAGTGGCAGAACCAGGATCTGATCCCGAGTTGGGATAGAGAATTGACTCTCGATTTGGAGCTTGAGTTGGGATCGAGAGTTGATTTTTGAGTCCCCAATCGGGGATCGACAACTCTTTTTTAACCAATTTTATTAGACCAATTTTTTTCAAAATTAAACAAAATTCTTATTTTCCTTTTTGGAAACAACTCATAAATTGATCATCATAATAACTTGAGACCCTAAACTTTCGGAAAATATCCAAATATATCTTCTGTTTTAAGTTTAGCTCACTAATGTCTTTTTCATCCAAGTTTTGGCTCATATATTAGGGTTGCTTATCAGGAGGATCAACCAGATAAATATGCTTAACAGTTTGACTTATCGGATATCGACTTTTAAATATACTAATTCACTAGCCAACCAATAAGATATCGGTTGGTTCGGTTCAAACTAGTAATTATTGGATGGTTAACGAGCAGTGTATTGACTCAACCATTACATGCTCCCTTCTTTCACTTTTACAATTCACTCACCAATATATTGATCTCCCACAAAATCATTTTTCTTACTCTACGTAAGCTTATAGTTCTGTAATTTAAATCACAGTGAAAAATGCTAAAAGCTTAAATTTTGAGGGAGCATAGATATAAGCATTTATTTGACAAATATTAATCAAAATATATTTCAAGTATACATATTTATATGTTAGAAGCAAAGACTAGTCTAATATGGTCCAAACTCAAGACTAACGAGCTTGTAGATCAGCAAGAAATTCAACTCGCAAGTCGTATAACTATTATGATGCCTGTGAGCTAGCTAATAAAACATATAGCTCTCTTGTCATAATCGAAAGTCCAAAATAGAGAGTAAATAACTTGTTTTGGTTTGATCTTTAAGAGAGATGTTTTGATTTGATTAATTTTAAGGAGGGTAGACTATTAAATGGAGCTTTATGTAACGATTCGGGGTTACAACCTGATCGTCACACGGTGCTTAAGGTCCCGAGAGACCACAAGCTAATCCATGAGCTGGTACTTGCTGTGAGCACTGAATAAAACTAATAACAAAAGATTTATTTTGCGG
>NW_025850699.1:0-3033 GCF_002878395.1 Capsicum annuum
ACCAATAGAAAACGTACCAATATGTATGAAATAGTACCATTTCAATCAAGAAATGCGATATCGAGCCGTTGGAGAGGCCACCTAACCTCATTTCTAGAAGATTTGAGGCTTCTCCTCATACAAATATTACGTGAAATGCATGTGAAAAAACTAAGGGGCTAGGGATGAGTCGATTCAAAAATAGGTTAGAGATGATTCAATTTTGGGTTAAATTAGGTTGTTGGAGGCGGGTCACGACGTTGATGGAGTTGGTTCGCATATTTTGGTGAAGCTTGTACGTGGTTTTTATCGTGGATATTTGCAAGATGATGAGGAGTGTAAGGGAAAGGAGAAAAGGGTCGGGTTTGATTTTTGATTGGGTTGGGCTATTGATTGTAGTTGGGCTGCTGAGTAATGATGGATTTAAAATTGGGGTTATTAAGGATTTGGGAAAGGTCGGCCTATTTTAGCTATTTATCAAATGGCCGGAAAGGGAAAATTCAAAGAATTGCATTTAAAATCTAGCCTAATTAAAACTCATTTGACCAATTGTATTGCAATTATGGCCGAATTGATTTCAATTAAGGATTTGGGACAGGTCGGCCTATTTTAGCTATTTATCAAATGGCTGGAAAGTGAAAATTCAAAGAATTGCATTTAAAATCTAGCCTAATTAAAACTCATTTGACCAATTGTATTGCAATTATGGCCGAATTGATTTCAATTAAGGCCAAATCTAACAAATTGGCTAAATTAAATTGAAATTCGATACGAATTAATACTTTTTTAATCCCGAGCTTCTTGATTTAATAAAATCAAATGCATATTTATCCAAATGAATTATTTGTGAGGATAAATTATATTTAAATCAAGATTTAATTATTTAAATTTATTTTTCAAATAATCCTTAATTTAACGTCCAATTTTGATGAAAATATTCATTTAAATGACATCATTTATACAATCTCGTATATGCAAATATGAAAAAAATATATAATTATCACTTAAATGACAAATTTAGCCCAAGTACCTATTTTAAAATGCATTTATTTGGAAAAAATAATTGATGTGATTTTATTTAAAAATTGAAGAAACTCGAGATTAAACGTAGTTGTGGAGGGCAAAAATTAGGTGTCAACAATAACGGTTGTTATCAAGTCTCAAAACTATTTTGAAAAGGTGAGAAGTATTAATGTAAACAAAAAAGTCGTGACTTTTCACAAACAAAATACCACTAGTTTGAATGTAATTAATACAATGAAGCTTAATAGACGTGCCTTTTGTCCTTACACATTCAGATTCAGTCCTCTATAAATCGGTCCCTCCATAGTCTTCATTCTGGTAAACTTTATTTATTTCTTGCATTTTTTCTTTTTGTGTGACATCTTCAACCACTTCTCTTCAAAGAGCATATTTCTTTATCATTGAGGTAAGTTATTTTCCAGTGTAAATCTATCAGTTTGTAGTATACGTTGTATTACATTTGGACTCTTTTGTTTACATTTGTTAATTCATGTGTGTTCTAGATATGGCTGATCCTGTTTGGGACATTGCTATTCTGGGCGACACAGTGCGGGAACTTCATAGGCAGGTTAATGACCTGTAGAAGAAGTTGGTCGACATGAGAGCGAGATGTTCAGAGAGATGCAGAGGTTGATGAGGGCTCTACTACTACGAGTTGATTGGCTGGCTGTCATTAATGATGATGATGATGATGATGATAATTAGAATGCGTTTTTTCTTTTAGCGTATGTATTTTAATTTTTTATATCAGATCTATATCTAATGTATTTTATCTTTCGTTTAATGAAAAATTTATTTTTAGTCGACTTTGACTTTTTAATTCTAATTCAATTTTCATTCTATCTATTTCTTCTTTTAAATATTTTACATGTTAACATGTCGATAGTAGGAGGTAAGGAGCAATTTTAAATCTAGTAGCAATAGTAATTTTGGCTTTTGAGCTTTTTCAATAGATGGACCATATGTTGGAACAAATTGGTCATCAGTTGGGTTTCTGTTAACAAATTATCCATTTGTTGCGACAGATTTATCATCTGTAGAAGGAAAAATTCTAGATTTACGGAACTGTGTTATGTTCTTACAGCTAATGTCCATCTGTTGCCACAGATGGGTAATCTGTTGAAAATACTTGTGGTCTGTTGTATTGTTTAGTTCATGTTTTGCCTCTTTTTATTGATGCACAAGTTATTAAAAAGATATTTTATATATAATAAATGATAACATTACGTTCACAATAATGGTTTAAATATATAAAAGTACATCACAAACAATAACACAAGTTTTTGCAATTACAACAATCATGGTGGATTACGATCCGGGCATGTAGTTCTTTTATGGCCAACGCCTTACATACAGAGCACTTGTTTCTTCTTGATGAAAATGATTCTCCAACTCCACGCCTCCTCTTATATGTCTTTCTTTCCGATTTGATAGTGCTTGGGTCAATATATGGAGGAGGTATTAATCTCTCCGTAAGCTCTACATGAACAACCCAAGATTCTTCGAGAGGTACCAGAGTAATATGCCCATTATATGTCATTTCATATTTTTCCACTGAATAATATTGAGAGGAGTGCTCATAAACTTTAGCTCCATATTTATGACCGTATTGAGATCGAAGCACTGTCATAGCATGTGGATAAGGTATTTTGTCCAAGTCAAAAACTCTGCACGTACAAGATCTTGTTTGAAGATTGACCATGGAAACATCACCATTATCGGTGATACTGAATTTATAATTTGCTATTTTATGATATAACAACCTATTCCCCAAACTGATATTCATTGATATTATTTTTTCGATTTCGAGAACAAATCGGGTTCTTTTTTTGGGCACTTAAACTGCACATGCCTTTTGTTAAAAAATTGGCCATACTTCTTGCTTATTTTTTCAAACATAGCCTTGATGGAAAATTCTCTTTTATCGCCAAATAATGAATTTACCAATTCAGCTATGTTTGATGTCATAATATTGTACCTATACAAAAGAATCACTTAGTACGACATCATACAAGTTTAGTATGATGTCGT
>NW_025850699.1:3133-5513 GCF_002878395.1 Capsicum annuum
TTGTTAAAAAATTGGCCATACTTCTTGCTTATTTTTTCAAACATAGCCTTGATGGAAAATTCTCTTTTATCGCCAAATAATGAATTTACCAATTCAGCTATGTTTGATGTCATAATATTGTACCTATACAAAAGAATCACTTAGTACGACATCATACTAAACTTGTAACTCAAACAAGACATTAAATCGATAAGAATGTACCTACCTGCCAGAAAGAATGCTCGAGTCCATCTCTCAAAACCAACACGTATGAGAAATCCTGCTACCTTGAGATTCACATCTATTATTTAATTAAAATGGTCTAAAAACTCTTCTCTACTATATGCTTTACCTGCTCTATAAAAAAGGGTCATGACCCTTTCGTTATGATAGTTGGTCCAAATGTTCTCTCCAAGATGCCTGATGCAACAACCAAAGTAATACAAAGTGAAGAAACGTGAACCCATCTTTGGAATACTTGGATGTCTATCCGATACAAAACATCACTCTTCGGTATCTTTGACACAGCTTCTCAGTTGTTCAAAAGAAAATCCATAAGAGACATCACATTCCTTGTCCACTACACAAAAAGCGATAGGCCACTAGCAGAACTCCATTATACTTGCTCCTCAATAAGGTACCGTTGACGGCTATGCCTTCTCTCAAATGTCAAAAACCTTGAATCCAAGCACCATATGATACAGAAAAGTACTTGAGCCTTCCGTTTTCATCAAGATGCAATATTGTCTTACTTTCGGGATTTGTGGACTCAATCATGTAATGGTAGGAATCTAGGAATGCATACCCATGCTCGAGTGTCCCCCTAACCAAGTCCTTGGCAATCCCCATGGCCGTATATATCTTCCAATAACTGACCAGGACACCCAATTTTGTAAGGAGTTGATTGGCCATAACCCTTGTTGAAGGGTCTTTGCCATAGGGGAAACTACTCCAGAAATATTACCAAGGACCTTTGCCGTGGCGTGAGAATTTTGGCCCAAGATGTGCTCTGAACCACATGTGTGATGCTTTTTATGTTTATTAGTGAAGAATCTATCAGAACTTGCGTACTTCACCTCTCTCAACTACCACTTGTAGTTCGAATTAGCACATTTGAAGCAAAAGACACTGCTCGAATTAATCACCTTCTTTATTCTGAAATCTTTTTTCAAGCAAGAAATAAACAAAGTGGTAGATAATTCATTTTTTTCCTTGAATGACATTCCAATAAAAAATTCGTTCCCATCGCCTTGAAGATTTCTAGACTGTGTCGATTAAGAAGAACTGCACATCGTATTGGTCGCATCAACGGGGGTAGGTGTTTGATCATCTTCGGGAATATTCATGTCTAGATCATCAAATCTATCATCAAAGATGTCTTGTTCTTCTTCTTTTTCTACGTTCTAGTTCTCATTCTCTCTCGTCTTTTCAACCACGTACACCCTTAACACCGGTCTAGATGAATCACTAAGATAAGAACGCAACCGAACCTGACCGATTATCTTAAAAGACGGTACCCTTTGATTTTCAAAGGAGCTATGCATGTAGCTGATGATGAGTTCTTTCGATTGACAATTTAGTCCATAATAACTGCTGATTTAGTTCACAAAATCATCATATGAAATATCACTTTAGATTGTCATAGCTATCGTCTCTTGTATTTTACCCTCATTCCAATACCATACATATTGATTGCTCTTCTCGATCCATTGACCATGACAATCCACCCCTATTGTTATTGATCCCTCCATTAGTAGTACCTAAATAAAGTCATTTGTTAAAAAAAGTTAATAGTAATTTCATAGTGTCATAAATGAATCCCAACATATGTGTAATCAGTCACAACAGATTACTTACCTGTTAGGATTCATGTTACGCTCCTAAAGCTGATTTTAACAGATGAGTCATCTATTGTAATAGGTGAATCATATGTTGCAATAGACTATATATCTATTGGAATTGATGTTACAATATTGAGTCACCTTTGAAGCTGATTCCAACAGATGAGTGGCATGTTGCAACAGATAATTAACCTACTGTGAAAAATGACTTACCTATTGCAATAGACAATGATCTGTTTGAATCGAAGTCATGTTCTATCGCAACAGGTTACTAATATGTTGCAATAGATATTTACCGTCTGTTGGAATCGAGTTCGGGTTTTGTTACAATAGGTTAATCCCTGTTGCAACAGACAGATAATTATGATTCAGAAGATAGTGAAACATACACAGAAATATTAACAAATACAAAAAATTTAGAAATTAATGAAAAACAAGAAGTAATTAATGAGGAAAACTTAGAAAGTACCCACACAGAAATAAATACTCTTGATAAAAAAGAAGATGAAAATATAATACCTAAAACAACAGAAATAAGAAAACCTATATATTATAAGAAT
>NW_025850700.1:0-732 GCF_002878395.1 Capsicum annuum
TTACTTCAAACGATTCAAAACAGGAAAATCGTTTTAAGTTAGAGATTTTAGATAAGCGGTTCCTATTAACGTTTTAGGAAGGTGTTAGGCACCTAAAACGTCCGCTAACTTGCGGTTATCCGGACTGTTTGAAAATCGTGTTTTGATTAACTTCGAAAAGATTAATTTGTTGAAATAGTGATTTGATTTTTTTCAGAAAAAAAAGACTTGTTTAAAATAGATTTAGGCGACCTAGTAGGGATTTTAACTAAGTATAAACAAAACTAATAAACAAATAAACACATAAAAGGGGAAGGGAGGAGAAAGTAAAGGATTTAGGCCATTCGGCCCAAATCAACAAGACCTGTCCTAGTCTAGTTGCGCTTTCGACCCATTTCACCTGTCCTAAACTATTTTTAGAGCCTTTGGCTCGAGTCTTGCTCCACCTGTATTAAATACAACTTTGGCTTCGAGACCGGAATGAATTAATGAATGAATAAATGAATAAATAAAAAGAAGACAATAACAAAAATTGAGATTTTTCAAGTATCTTAGTGACCTCATCAATGAGTTTTGACCCATTTTCCTTCTTCGTCTATCTTCTAGCACCCGCACGCCATGTAGTGGACCTTGGGTTTAAACTTCGAACTTGACTTGAAGGGGTGAGCCTCATTTACCCATTATGAAATGCAAGAGGAGAGGAGTCCATTTGGACTCGAGATATTTCTTTGCATGCAAAAAAATATCTCGAGT
>NW_025850700.1:832-1830 GCF_002878395.1 Capsicum annuum
CCCGCACGCCATGTAGTGGACCTTGGGTTTAAACTTCGAACTTGACTTGAAGGGGTGAGCCTCATTTACCCATTATGAAATGCAAGAGGAGAGGAGTCCATTTGGACTCGAGATATTTTTTTGCATGCAAAGAAAAGATAAAGAAATTAATATATGTTCAAGGCATAAAAGTGACATATTTCAAAGTAAAAGAAACTATCAAGAACCAATTTTTGAATGACAAGAATAAACATACATGCACAAGAATGCGAGTCAACAAATAAAAAATGCAAAACAAAAGTTTCACAATCATACTATGCATGAGTCAAAAATATCTAAATAATTTTATTTAGCCGCAAAAGTTCGAACTTTCTTAGCATTTTGAAAAGACAACATGCGAACAAAGAAGAATAAACATCTTGGATGAAAAATAAAGCTAGCACTTCATATCTTATATGAGGGTTTTGAAATCCATTAAAATAATTAGAAAGCAAATGAAAAATTCTTGACTTAACTAATTACTATTTTTATTAAGGCGCAACAACTAATAATAACTATTCTTCCAAAATAAAATAAACAACTTTACATGCTATAAAAAACATATCTACCAACAATAAGTTTAAACAAGACATGTGTATTGTTTTTCAAGTAAAGATCTAAACTTTGTCAAAAATAATCAAAGAATAAAGTAAAAAAAAGAGAAACAATCAATATTAACTTTACATGCTAAAAATAAATATATCTACCAACAATAAGTTTAAACAAGACATGAGTATCATTTTTCAAGTAAAGATCTAAACTTTATTCAAATAATCAAAGAATAAGGTGAAAAGGCAAAACATTCAACATTAACTATTCTTCTAAACATAAAGAAAATAACTTTACGTACTAAAAATAAATGCAACAATGAGTTTAAACAAAGCATAAATACATCTTTTAAGCAAAGATTAAAACTTTATCCAAAATAATCAAAGAATAAAGTAAAAAAAAAGGCACATACAACTATTGCTAGCTCATTT
>NW_025850701.1:0-1300 GCF_002878395.1 Capsicum annuum
AATGTTATATCAAACGTTGTCGAATTCACTCGTGACACGCGATTGTCAAATGAATGTATGTCATGATGTATGACGATTCTCAATTTGTCGTACCTATATCAAATAGAATTACTAAATTAACTCTTGACGAGGGGTTGTGGAATGAATGTACGTTGTGAATTGCATCGACTCTCAATTTTTCAATATTATATGCAAATTTACTATATTCTCTCGCGACACGTGATTGTTGAATGAATGTATGTGATGAGTTGCATTGACTATTAATTTTTCAACATTATATCAAACGTTGTCGAATTCACTCGTGACACGCGATTGTTGAATGAATGTACGTCATGAAGTACGACAATTCTCAATTTATCGTGCTTATATCAAATGCAATTACTAAATTAACTCTTGACGAGGAATTGTGGAATGAATGTATGTCATGAATATACATTTAATGTTTCTTGGTTATTGTTGTCTCCTCTATAAGAAGATGATAACTTCTAATTTCTGTAGTTATATTGGTTATTGGTAATTAGTACCTAATGATTTGAGTTTCGATTTAACCGATAAGAAATAGCTAAGTGACTAACATGAATAAAAAATGCATCTTATTTGTATTGGTTATCGATTTTTAGTTCGTAATGATTTGATTTTCGATTTAATCTCAGCTCTTCAACTAAGTAATTGAACAATTTTCACTTGGCTCATCACTCAAATTACATTATTTCAAAATGAACTAAAGAGTCGATATACGAATTCAATAAAAAAAGACATTCAAATCAATGCATAATCCAAGCACCAAAACTACGGTTATCTTTACATATTTGAAAGTTGTACATCCTGAAAACTACTTCACACATCGATTGTGTGTTGAACAGCTAAAAAGACATATTTGGAAATACTAGGAGATCCCGATGTCCAAAACGTCTCCTATCCGAAAACCTGTATCACAAATGAAATATCTCCACCCGTCATATATCCTCCGGCTATTCTGATACCCACAACTGGCGACCTTATCCTTATACTCTTTTTTAGTACCACAATAAGGAATGGTTAATGGCGTCAGATTGCTGGAAAAGTATTGACTGACCTCTTATGGTATCCACTAAAAAGGAAAAAAAAGATGGACTAATTACTCAAATTTGAAAGAGAAAAAATTAAATTAAAATAACAAAGAAATGCAGAATCCTCATTGAAGAAAAAATTACCGCTCCGTCAAGATTAATGTATGATCTGGTCAATATAATACTAAATTATGGTCGGTAATCATTAGGGTTGCTGCGTACTTGAATGAAAGTTGTCATTTTCTTTAAGG
>NW_025850701.1:1400-5322 GCF_002878395.1 Capsicum annuum
GAGGAGAATAGGGTTTTGGTTGAGTGTTTGTTGTGTATTGTGGAGGATATTGTTGATTATAATACGGGGAAGGGGAAGGGAATGGTTGAGATGACCTAGATTCTGATGGTTTGTATTCTAGAGGTGACCTAGGAAATTGTAGTTGCAAGAGTCGGCATTATTGCTCATACAAAAAAAATAATCAAAACAGCATGCCTTGGGGAGTATCGAACATGTGACCTAAGGAGTATGCACAAGCTGTTTGACCATATTTGCTACCAGAGCTTTCAACACAACGCATGTGGCATAATAATCTAACCATCAACGAGCTCGTCCATTTGACCAATTACGTGACATGAAATTTTATAATGAATTTACGTTATGGAATTTGTTGATTCTCAATTTTTAAATTTTAGAATACTATTGTTAAAATAAGTCGTGACAAGGGATTGTTGAATGAATGTACGTCATGAATTGTGTTGATTCTCAATTTGTCAACATCATATCAAACATTGTTGAATTTACTCGTGACATGTGATTGTTGAATGAATGCACGTCCTGAATGACGACAATCCTTAATTTGTCAATATTATATCAAATGCTATTATTAAATTAACTCTTGACAAGAGATCGTTGAATGAGTCTACATTATGAATTGCATTTATTAGTACTTTGTCAACAATATATCAAATAATGTTACTAAATTAACTTATGACATGTGATTATTGAATGAATGTACGTCATGAATTGCGATCATTCTCAATTTGTCGACATTATATCAATAATACTTTATTAAATTGAATCGTAACAAGGGATTGTTGAATGAATGTACATAATAATGAATTGCGTCGATTTTCGATTTGTCAACATTATATGAAATAACTTTATTAAATTAACTCGTGACAATGGATTGGTGAATGAATGTACGTAATAATGAATTGCATCAACTCTCAACTTGTCACCGTTAAATGCAATTATCTTAGTAAATTAACTCGTGAAAAAGGATTATTGAATGAATGTATGTAATAATAAATTGCGTCGATTCTCAATTTGTCAACATTAAATGCAATTACTTTATTAAATTAACTCGTGACAGGAGATTGTCGAATGAATGTACATAACAATGAATTGCATCGATTCTCAATTTATCAACATTAAATGTAATTACTTCTAATGAATGTATGTAATAATGAATTGCGTCGATTCTCAATTTGTCAATATTAAATGCATAAACTTCATTAAATTAACTCGTGACAAGAGATTGTTGAATGAATATACGTAATAATGAATTGTGTCGATTCTCAATTTGTCAACATTATATGCAATAACTTCATTAAATGAACTCATGACAATGGATTGTCGAATGAATGTACGTAATAATGTACTACGTCGATTCTCAATTTGTCAACATTATATGCATAAACTTCATTAAATTAACTCGTAACAATGGATTATCGAATGAATGTACATAATAATGAATTGCATCGATTCTCAATTTGTCAACATTAAATATAATTACTTTAGTAAATTAACTCGTGATAATGGATTGTCGAATGAATGTACGTAATAATGAATTGCATCGATTCTCAATTTGTCAATATTAAATGCAATTACTTTATTAAATTAACTCGTGACAATGGATTATCGAATGAATGTACATCATAATGAATTGCGTCAATTCTCAATTTGTCAACATTAAATTAAATTAACTCGTGACAAGGGATTGTCGAATGAATGTACATAACAATGAATTGCGTCGATTCTCAATTTGTCAATATTAAATGCAATTACTTCATTAAATTAACTCGTGACAAGGGATTGTTGAATGAATGTACGTAATAATGAATTGCGTCGATTCTCAATTTGTCAACATTAAATGCAATTACTTTATTAAATTAACTCGTGACAGGAGATTGTCAAATGAATGTACATAACAATGAATTGCATCGATTCTCAATTTATCAACATTAAATGCAATTACTTTATTAAATTAACTCGTGACAGTGGATTGTCGAATGAATGTACATAATAATGAATTGCGTCGATTCTCAATTTGTCAATATTAAATACAATTACTCTATTAAATTAACTCGTGACAATGGATTGTCAAATGAATGTACGTAATAATGAATTGCGTCGATTCTCAAATTTTCAACATTAAATGCATAAACTTCATTAAATTAACTCGTGACAAGGGATTATCGAATGAATGTACATAATAATAAATTGCGTCGATTCTCAATTTGTCAACATTATATGAAATAACTATATTAGATTAACTTTTGACAATGGATTGTCGAATGAATGTACGTAATAATGAACTGCGTCGAATCTCAATTTGTCAACATTATATGAAGTAACCTCATTAAATTAATTCATGACAATGGATTGTCGAATGAATGTATATAATAATGAACAGCGTCAAATCTCAATTTGTCAACATTACATGAAGTAACCTTATTAAATTAGCTCGTGACAATGGATTGTTTAATGAATGTACGTAATTATGAAGCGCGTCGATTCTCAATTTCTCAACATTATATGCAATAACTTCATTAAACTAACTCTTGACTGTGGATTGTTGAATGAATGTACGTTATAATAAATTGTGTCCATTCTCAATTTGTCAACATTATATGAAATAACCTTATTAAATTAATGCGTGACAAAATGCGAGTTGCAATAGGATTGAAAATTGATTTGTAAGGAAAAGGAAATGGTAAGGTAATTGAACTAGAATCCATAGTATTGACACTTTTGTAATGACCGTCGTTAATATCCAATCTGTGTTTGTGTCGTGCATAGTTGACTAAGGAGATGTGGTGTCCTATTCGATGAACTGTAACTCTATCCAAACCAAGGTAGGCTACGCTAAACAGGTGTCAAATCGTTTACACTATTGCATGCATTTACTGAGAGCAATCAAATCGAATAGTGGCCAATCAGTCAGTGATATTGTCCTTTTTTGGTGGTAAATTTTTCATCCTTTTAAAACCTATTGCAATGTTAAATGAAATAAAACCAACTTGAAAATTTAAGTCAGTTAAAACTCAACCTACAAAATATATATGAAGGATATAGCTGAACATTGTAATTATTAATTAGATTGAACGTTCTAAAAAATGAAAAACGAAAAAATGCATAATGTTAGACTGGTCAAAGTATTGGTTGGTTTAAGATCTGTGATCTAACAATGGTATGAGATACGGCATGATTCACATCAAATTAATGATCTTGCATACAAAAATGGAGCTATGAAATCCTGCACATCTACTTTACTAGTATTACTTTTTCGATCACTCATGACATGGGGTGGAGTGTTAACTGCGTACTGAAGGAATTCATCAGTGCAGCTGACTCACGTTCCAAAATTTTAAAGTTGGTTTTTATTGCGGAAAAAAATCAATGCAACTGACTCACGTATTTTTTAGTGATTTTTAACTCCGTATTTTCTTATTCAGTTTGTAGTCATTTAACATGTCTCAGGCCTCTCAAACATCCAATGCAACCAACAAGCCTCATTTTTTATGTTATTGCGGTAATCAAGTTGTCTTGAGGAAGTCACGCACTGATTCAAATCCAGGTTGATTGTTCTTTAACTGTGCAGTTGGCCAGGTTGGTAGTTTTATTTACCGTTTTGTAATTATTTTATTTTGTTAAATTGCAATCTAATTCTGGTAAATGGTTATAGTATAATGGCGGTTGCTTTTTTTTCGAATGGCTTAAAGAGGATGCACCGACCAGCAGCCTTGTCATGTACAATTTGCAAGGACTTGCCAAGTTTGAAGTCCTCCAAAAGCTTCGTGAATTCAAAGAAAATAGAGAGCTTCTGACTTCACTGTTGTTTGAAACCGAATGGCGAAGGGATCACTTAAAAGGATTGCTAAAAGAAACCGAACATGAGATGGATCAACTAAAACAAAAGTTGATTTTCGCCCAAGAA
>NW_025850702.1:0-2740 GCF_002878395.1 Capsicum annuum
CGGGTCTTGAGGTGACGAAGCCTCGTACACCTTAAGACGACGTCCACCGTCTTCAAGAAAAAAATTGGTCGGGTCTTGAGGTGACGAAGCCTTGAACACCTTAAGCCGACGTCCACCATCTTGAAGTCAAAATTGGTCGGTCTTAGAGTGTACGGAGGTAAAGTTAAACTCTCGCACCCTAAGACAATTGTTGCATATTGCTATTTATTTCAACCCTGCAAAAAAAGGGAGGAGGGGGGACAAGAAATAAAGTAAAAACACAAATAGAAAGGATGTTACCTATCAGAGTGCTGCGATCTTGAAAGTTGTATATCACCAACTTGGATTGATATAAGATGTCTTGATGAGAATAGATCCCTTAAAATAGAATTTTAATCAATCAAACTCCCTTTTATGGTGATGGTTCCACATCAATATATAAATTATTTGGTGAGGCGATGCAATTCTAGAATCCTCTGCCGGACAGCATAAAAGATCGCCTTAAAAAATCATCCAGAATAATTAAAGAAGTTTAAAACTCCAAATTTTGGATATGTTATACGTGCATGTTTCAGGCATCTATAGGATCAAGCGGATCATAATTTTGATACTCTCACATTGAGATATAATTTTTTCGGTGATATCACGTAAATCTGAAACTGTTGATACATCAAAACTCAATGTTGATTTTGGGATAACATCTGAAAATATATCGATTGTATTAAATTATGAATTTTAGATATGTCATAGATATTTGTGTCTAGTTTCACAAGAATCAAGCGGCTTGTGATTTCATCCTTCTTACTTCAAGATATGAAAGTTTTAGTAAAGACGCGCAGATCTGAAATTTTCAGCATGATAAAATTCAGGGCTAATTTCAAAAAAATTATCGAGACTTATATTGAAGGAATTAAAAGCTAAATTTTGTATATGTTATAAATCTCGAAGTCTAGTTTCTGGAATATTAAACGATTCATAATTTCGATATTCCTACAATTAGATATGAATTTTTTACCACTAACATGCAGTGCTAAAAAAAAAGTGACGAAAATAAGAGAAAAGTTGGAGGGAAAGAAATTACCTCAATATTGTTGATGGCTTGAAACCCCCAAAATTGATATTGAAAAAGTGGAAAAACTACCTCCTTTTATAGAATTGTAGGATGAATGTTTTCTTCTCCAATATAAATTCAGATTGGAATAACTTTCATCTCCAAATTCAAATTGGAGATTGTTTCTTTCTCCAATATAAATTCAGATTGGGATAGCTTTCATCTCCAAATTCAAATTGGAGATTGTTTTCTTTTCACAAACAAATTCAAATTGGGGGTTATTTCGGGATAGCTTTCATCTCCAAATTCAAATTGGAGATTGTTTTCTTTTCCCATACAAATTCAAATTGGGGGTTATTTCCTTCTCCCATACAAATTTAAATTGGAGGTTGATTTCCTTCTTCCATACAAATTCAAATTGGATGTTATTTCCTTCTCCCATACAAAGTCAAATTGGAGGTAGTTTCCTTCTCCAATCTAAGCTTAAATCGGAAGAGTTTTATTTCTGATTAAGGCAATGAAAAAGTCTTCCAAAACTGTTTGGAATTGGATATCATGTCTCAACAACGGATCTTAAGTATAGAGATTCATGAAAAAAAAAAATAAGAGAGTTTTGAAAGACAACATCAATATGGTTCGGCTTTAAAATTTTTGAATGAGGTGTTCTTATGTATGAGAAATTGTTGAAGCGTGAAGGAAACATGTTTAAATAATCATACTTCAAGGCTAGTCTCCAAAATATTAATTGTCTCGACAAGTCTTGAAGTAGAGGGCTTTTGTGGGCGATGGAATTTTATTAAATTTAAATCCGTACAAAATTCGAATTATATTAAATTCAAAATATATTAGTCCCAAAGAAATATTGCGGATTAATATAATTGAATTAATTATTTAAGTCCAAATGTGTATGGATTTAAATAAGGTCCAATATTTATTGGGTTAGTCCATTAATTTGGGCTACAAATGATGAACCCACTTTACTAAGCTCAAGATATTTCATATTCTAGAGGTCTAAATAAGCGCCACATGTCAAATGACGTGGCATGCCAAGTCAAGTGAAGGGTCCAATAGGACCGTGCCATATGTCAAAATGATGCAGTAGGCCCATGAAATAAAAGCCCATAAAAAGGCGCCACATCACTTAAATCTGATTGGTCAAAGAAAGTCCACATTCATTATGACTCTTTCTTTCCCACAAGTATAAATAGGGGTCTCATAATTCAGAAAAGAGACCCCAGAACTCTAACAAGTAGCAAGAGAAAGCTCGTGGATCAAACTCCGCAATTTCTCTAAAAAGCTCAAGCAGTCAAAGCAAGTTCACCGAGATTCAAGATCAAGACCGCAATATTCAAGAACAAGCTCAAAAGCCCTTGAATTCAAGCATAAGTCAAGATCAAGTCCCTCAAATCAAGAAATCAAGTTCTAATTCAAGATCAAGGTTCAAGCCCTTGAATTTATATTTGAAAAGGCGAATCAGAGGATTCATAGAGATTGTAACACTCGCATTGAAATCAATAAAATCGATTGTTGCAATATTTTTCTTGTCTCAAATTATTTATTTTTCGGTCTTGATTATTGTACAACAAACACCATTAATCTTTTCAAGCAAATAATAGGCAATCTTAACAAAATTTTTCAAGCACACCATTAACATCCTCATCACCTCAAGACGACCCATGAAGGCAATCTCAACAAAATTTTTGCCTCGAA
>NW_025850703.1:0-5425 GCF_002878395.1 Capsicum annuum
TCTTGTATCAAAAAGATATTGACGTGTCACATTCATGATTTAAAAAAGATACAAAATATTTTTACGCATTATTCTTGTATCATATAAATAACGACGAGCCACATTCATGATTTAAAAAAAATGTACAAATTATTTTATTTCCTTTTAGTATTATTTTTACAATTTACTAACTCAAATACGATATTTTACATAATTTTATTAACATTTATTAAATTATTATTTTTGTAAATAGGCACACTTACAATTTACAAATAAATTATTATTATTATTATTATTGTTATTGTTATCATTATTATTATTATTTTACGTAACATTAGTTTTTACATCAATGTTTCATTATCTTTTTTCTTTAGTCATTATTACAATAGCAGCCGATTTTAATTTATTCTCTTATGTATTTAAATCATAGCCAATTTGTATTCAATTAATGTCAATTTCAGCCAATTTGACACTAATTTTAATTTTTAACCCATTTTAAAATTATTCTAATCTCAGTCTTCAATCAAAATCGATCCGACGATGATACGAGAGAGACTAGAAACTCACGAAATGACACCAAAATAGTCCACTCAACAAGGCACAAATCGAGGACCCATTTATAGCTAGTATCGGCCAAGAACAAGAATACGAGTTTCACAAGTTAACAAGGTGTTGGTGACACCAAAATCAGCCAACCAATCTAAGTTACAACACAATATAATGAACAACGAAGAACAACGACAATGTTATAACAAGACAACATCACACGACTTACAACACAAGATACAAACTACTAGAAGATGAAAACAAATAAAAGGATAGATAGTTAGACAAAGGTGGCATAAATCCTAGTAACCAAAGAGTACATAAAACTCTAAGACCCCTAACACCTCCACACACGATCACCTAACTCTTACGATGATACAAGAGAGGATTCCACCACTCAAGTGCCAAGGTTTCTCAAAAACAAACAATTACAAGAGATTCCACCCTTGAATAGCTATCCTAGTTACAAGTTTCGGTTTGCCTCAAGTAGAGAGAGGACTTTGGTTTTTCAAATGTCAAGACTTACAACAATAATCAACTAAGCCTCAAAATACCTATCTTGTTATATTTATATTACATAACAATTTAGACTTAAAATGACAAAAGTGCCCCTTTAATGAAAAGCCTTCAAAGGCCACCCCTCTAGTGTAGCAAATAAGAAAATGGGCCGCTTTAGGTTTGTCTTTGGTCCATCTTACGTCTCAACATGGAAATTCCTAGGATGATAATTTGCTGCACTTGTACACACGTTGATCTTCATAGTCGCACTTGTATCATCCTCTCCATCTTGAGAGGAATTTGCCCTCAAATTCAAGCAATCATCACCGGCAAGCTCTCCTCTTTTCATCATCTCTTCATTACTCTTCCTAAGGTTAGGATGTTCAACCAAGGGTCCCATGATATCATCAAGTGTGCTCCTTGGATTTATATGTTCTACAACCTGCACATACGAAGATTTGATACTAGGCAAAGTGCTAGTATCTCGGTTAGTAATCAACAAAGAGTCCTTGTGGGCAAATCCCACAATCCCAACGCTCGGATTCTCTCCTTCTTCATCCTCCTTACTCTCGGCTTCTTCTTCTATACCCCCACTAAGCATGACTTTCTTTGCCATATACATAGGCACTACAATATCACCTTCACACGGCCAAACATCTTCCTCATCTCTCTCCTTTAGCTCCTCGGGTTCTACCTTCTCTCCATCATGAGATTGTTCATCAATCTCCTTTGGTTCAAGTCCCACCTCCTCCCCAAGAAAGTACAATTTTCCCTCCCTTAGGATCATATTTCACCTATTTGGACACTCGTTAGCCTTGTGTCCCCAACCTTGGCATTTGAAATATTGAAAGCCCTTAGAACTAGAAGAGGAATGCGGTTTACCTTCATTTCTCGGAGGGTAACTCTGGTGCGCCTTGTTTTCAGCTTGTGCAGCCTTGTCCTCAGTTTTATCCACACTAGATGGGTCATTTTTGTCCTTGTTCCAACTCGAGGGAGATTGCCCTTTGAGCTTGACACTCGTTTTCTCCCGTAATTCCTTCTTAACTTCCAAGGCAGCTTGGAAGATGGCATCAATGGTGTCAAACTTGTGAAGTGTCAACCGTGAGGCAATGTCCCTATTCAACCCCACCTTGAATCGAACGATGTCATGGATTGCCTGCTCCCCTTGGTGATCAAGTTTCAAAATGAGTTGTTGGAATTCATCATAGTAAGCCACGATGCTTTTGTTTCCTTGCCTCAAGTTATACAACTGAGCAAGGAGATCTTGATAGTAACTCTCGGGTAAGTGCCTTTGTCTCATAAGGTACCTTAACATAAACCAAATAGGGGGCTGTCCTCAATCAAAACATTGCCAAATCGCTTCACATACTCCCACCACGTAGTAGTATAACCAGCATATTGTTCCCCTCTACCATACCCCTTAATATGGACGAGTCTATTTGGGTTAAGTGGAGCTTGTAGCGGCGGGGTTGGATTTCGATAATGAGGTCTTTGGTCAAGGGGATTTTGGATGGAAGGGCTTGGGTTTGGTGGTGGTATTTGGGTTCCAAGTCTTTCTTGTTGGACTTGGTGAAGTGGGGGGTGGCTTGGTCTATCATGATCTCGAATTTAGGAGTAAGGGTTGGTTTGATTTGTTGCAATAGGTGGATATAGCATTTGGTGCATGGCCTCGGGAGTATTAGTTGGTGAAATATGTCGAGGGGTAGAAGGTCAGCTTCTTTGGATTTCCACTCTCTCCAATCTCCCATCTATTATTGACACTTCACCCTTCATTGATACCACATCCGAGTCTAGTTTTTCAATACCCGCGGTCATCCTAGCCATGTCTCGGGACATAGCTTTAAGGCGAGCCATAATGATACTAGTAGCATTGTGTTCCCTCGTGGGTTGAGAGTGTGAGGTCTTGGGTTCCATAGCACCAAAAAAACAGTCCACAATGTCACACACAACACACCAACAAAGGTTCAAGTCTGTGAACCGCAAGCAACAACACCACACAAACGGTAACAAGACAAAACACACGTTGTTGTTGAAGAAAATTTGTTCCAAGACTTTGACGTTCAATACTACACCTTTGAGGAAGATATTTCGGCTATGGTGTAGGTGAACAAGATTTTAGACTCTCTTTTCAAGAATCAAAAAGTCTTCTACCAACTTTTCACCAACTTGCACTCTTTTGGCAAAACATCCTTTTGGAGTAGCCTTGTCTCTTTCCTTTTTGGTCTATTCTTGAAAAGTGTTGTTACTCCTTTTTGGTAAGTATGCTTTTTGAATGTCTCTTTTTCTTTTACTACTTTGGTGTTGTCTTGTAATTGTTTTCAAGACAAACACAAAGTCTTATACTTTTTTTCTCTCTTCAAGACCAAACAACAACTTCTTCAACACAACATAAGAACACAAGATGAACATCAACAACAATAACAAGAAACCGTCCACTTAACACCACAACACAACCGGAATCTTGCTCAAGAACTTGGGTGGTAGACTCAATAAGCGTTGAGGTGAAAGAGAACCAGCACTAGAAACAAACTAAGACAACAAACTACACTCAAATCTAGACACAAATCTCGGCCAAACACAACAACAACAACAACAACACTCGGCCAACAACACCAAACTCAAGAACACAACTCTTTTTATGAGATTTTCGACCTTAGACACCTCTTCTAGTGTTAGGAAACAAAGATCTAACACTAGAACACACAAAACACACAAAAATCACAAGAAAACTAGGAACAAATCTCGTCCAAAACAACAAGAAGACACAATTTCGGCCAAGACAACAAGAATGGACAGATTTGCTTCTTTTTGGAATTTTCAGCTTTTAAACACCTTTTTTTTTTATTTTTCGACTTAGAGAGCCCAATATTGGTAGTGTAGGAACACAACCAGCCTTATCTCTAATACCAAATGATACGAGAGAGACTAGAAACTCACGAAATGACACCAAAACTGTCCACTCAACAAGGCACAAACCGAAGACCCTTTGATAGCTAGTTTCATCCAAGAACAAGAATACGAGTTTCACAAGTTAACAAGGTGTTGGTGACACCAAAATCAGCCAACCAATCTAAGTTACAACACAATATAATGAACAACGAAGAACAACGACAATATTATAACAAGACAACACCACATGACTTACAACACAAGATACAAACTACTACAGAGATGAAAATAAATAAAAGGATATATAGTTAGACAAGGTGGTGTAAATCCTAGTAACCAAAGAGTACATAAAATTCTAAGACCCCTAACACCTCCTCACAAGATCACCTAACTCTTACGATGACACAAGAGAGAATTTCACCACTCAAGCACCAAGGTTTCTCAAAAATAAACAATTACAAGAGATTCCATCCTTGAATTGCTATCCTAGTTACAAGTTTCGGTTTGCCTCAAGTAGAGAGAGGACTTTGGTGTTTCAAATGTCAAAACTTACAACAATAATCAACTAAGCCTCAAAATATCTATCTTGTTCTATTTATATTACATAACAATTTAGACTTAAAATGACAAAAGTGCCCCTTTAATGAAAAGCCTTCAAAGGCCACCCCTCAAGTGTAGCAAATAAGAAAATGGGTGGCTTTGGGTGTATCTTTGGTCCTTCTCACGTCTCAACATTGAACTTCCTAGGATGATAATTTGTTGTACTTGTACACACGTTGATCTTCATAGTCGCACTTGTATTAGACGGCCAAGATCACATTTCTATTTTCTTTCCTTTTAAACCAAACTTAACCCCAATTTTCCACAACATCCACATTTTCCATCTCCTTCTCTTTCTCTTTCTTTCCTCCACTTTTTCTCCAACAAGAACCACCAATTACCCTCCTGCCGCCGTCGTTCTTTCCTTCTCCGATGAACAACCAATAATGTAGCCACCACGTCCCTCACTATTCCCTCTCCATCGTCCCTTCTCCATCGACACCGGCAAGAACAACCACCCAACAACTCTCACCTGCGAAATCCCTTAAGCTTTCGCCGCCAGCTCCCTCCATTTACACTGGTAATGGCAGACACCGGTGAGACAGATTGTTAGACATCATATTTTTTGATATGCTTGTTAGACATCATATTTATTGTTGAATTTCAAAACTTGCTTGATTAATTGTTGGCTCTTTGTTAGCCTAGATAATCTTTACTGTTGTTATATGGGTATTATGTATTGTTGAGTTATGTGTTAATGGAGGGCTAAGATAATTCCAACCAAGGTCTAACTATCTATCTTGTATCTTGTTATATTCGTCGGATTCTTCTTGTTATTGTTAATGTACTCGTGACTGTCTTGTTGTTGTTATAATGTTGTTTTGTCTTGTGTTGATAATCTAGTTTGGATTGTTGGCTGGAAAATCGGTGTTAAACACCTCGCTACATTGTGTTCTTGTTATTGTTTGTGAAT
>NW_025850704.1:0-2027 GCF_002878395.1 Capsicum annuum
AATGATTTGCAATGATTAATTCTTTTTAGTGTGGATTGAGCATCGCATAGATTCTAATATTAGTAGGGCAATTAAAAGAAGTTGAAAGATTTAACCATGTTTAATTTGTAATGGTAATTATATCATTAAGAATTTTAACTCATGACATACAGACATACATACATACATACATCTATAATCTATATCTATATCTATATCTATATCTATATCTATATCTATATCTATATCTATAATCTATATTTATAATTTATAATATATTAAAAATGTGAAACCCCTTAAAAAAGTGATTTGAACATTTTGCCCTTCATTAAAATATTCATCAATAGACAAAATCGTCTTTTCACTATTTTTTTAAAATAATTATCATTAAATTATTATTCAAATATTTAGAATATAGGGAAAAAAAGAAAAGAAAAGGGAGAATCTCATACCTATAAGGAATTAAATGTAATGTGCAAATTTTTTCGTTAGAAGTCCTACACAACTTTTTAGGGAAAACTCTATCTATGGAAAGGGAAAAAACATAAAAAAAAAAAAATTATATTAAAAAAATACGTATGACAGGTTTTTAAGGAAACTTTTAGGAAAAAAAAATATATATATATATATACTAGTCAAGTGCACGTGCATCGCACGTATGCTTCATGTGAAGTCATCAATCGATATAAAATATATAAAAGATAAAAAATTTATTAAAAAATAGCAATTGACTTTAAAATGCAAAGATAGACAACTTTATGCATATAGGCATGTGTAAAGTATTGATATTTTAATCGTCTTCTACGGCATGAACTATCACATCAAAAATTATAACAAAACAACATATAGTAATATATCATAAACTAAAACGAACCAAATTGATTAAACCTAATCTTACACAAAATAAATTCAAAGCCCGATCGAACATTCAACTACCACATGTAAAGTATAATAAATAATATGATAATTGAGACATTCTAACAATAAGATCAAACCCTAATCTATCAAAAAATTTCTCAAAGCCTAATCAAAGGTTCATCTACCACCCTGAAGAAACAACAAATAATAACACAATAAAATTACAGTAATGGAAAATATTACTACATTACCAAACCCTAACCTTGTACAAAAATTTCCAACCAAACATTCCTCTACAATATAGACTTGAACAAAACAAAGAAAGAAACAATGCTCAATTTATAAAAAGTTCAAAACCTTTTCATCTAAGAAAAGGTTACCTAAATATGGAAGATTTTTATTTTTCAATTTTAAAAGGTAAAAAAATTAATTATGGTACTAAATTATTTATGGTTATATTTAATTTTTAATTACTATAAAATTATTTATATATGCTTGAGTTTTATTTCTTACCAACTCACGTAAGGGGATAGAAACTCACAAAAATTTCCTAACAATAATATAATATAACAAATAATAAAGATTCTTAAAACCTAACATAAGTCCTCCACGTAAATTTCATGAGTAGTAGAAAATAATTGATCTTTATTACGTGACCTTCTTAAAGTTAAAAGGAATACTAAAACTTCAATTTCTATTGATTTTGTATCCTTTTGAACCTAAACCATGATTTGACTTCTTTTGAAATAGGGATCTTTTATTAATTGTCCTACTTGTAATAACCTACAATAATTTAACTGAATCTTTTTTCAATTACAGATAATTTTATTTTTTATTAAAACTAAATAAATAATAGTCATTTGAATTTATATGTTATCAGAGCCCCAGTTATTAAAAAAGAAAACACAAGTAGTATATATGTTTGAATTTAGATTGGATTAAATTAGCTATGAGAAGACCATTTAAAAACAGATCTATTTCATACGTCAGATATCCGCACCCCCTACAAATGGTATCAAAGCCCAGTAATTCAAAAAATACGGAAGTAAGATATATGTTAGAGTTATTAGAATTTACCTATAAATTATTAAATTAGTTATGCGAAGACCATTTAAAAATAGAGAAGCTTTTAGAAAAATTAAAGAATCTTTAATTAGTAATTATTCAGAATATATAAGTCTAAATAAAAC
>NW_025850705.1:0-714 GCF_002878395.1 Capsicum annuum
TAATGTCACTACAATTTCTGGTAGTGCTAATTTGATTGAAGGCTTCGAAAAAATCATTATAATCTTGCCCAAGGGAACTAAACTCATCATAAATAATGTCATATTTTCTCCTAAGTCTCGGAGAAACTTGATGAGTTCTAAAGATATCCGTAAAAATGGTTATCATATCAAGACAATTGATGAGATGAATCTTGAATATCTTGGTATCACCAAGAATGTCTCTGGACAGACATGTGTTATTGAAAAATTTCCTGCTTTATCTTCTGGCCTGTATTGGACAAAGCTTTGTGCAATTAAGGCACATTCTATAATAAATCGAAAGTTTACTGATTTCAATACTTTCGTATTTTGGCATGCTCTTCTGGGACATCCAGGATCAATAATGATGAGACGAATCATAGAAAATTCAAATGGACATCCATCAAAGAACTTGAAGGTTCTTTCGGATGGTGAATTTTCATGCAATGCTTGTTATCAAGGCAAGTCGATTGTGAGGCCATCGCCAACAAAAGTTAGGATTGAGTCCCTGCGCTCTTGGTACGCATACATGGGGATATTTGTCGACTCATTCACCCACCTAGTGGGTCATTTAGATACTTTATGGTCATAATAAATGCTTCATCTAGATGGTCTCATGTGTGTCTTTTGTCATCTCGCAACTTAGCATTTGCAAAATTATTGGCACAAATAATTACGGGCACAATTTTTTGATAA
>NW_025850705.1:814-2386 GCF_002878395.1 Capsicum annuum
ATTTGCAAAATTATTGGCACAAATAATATGATTATGGGCACAATTTTTTGATAATCAAATTAAGTCTATTCGCCTTGATAATGCTGCAGAATTTTCATCCCAAGCATTTAATGACTATTGCTTATCGATTGGCATAAGAATGAAACATCTTGTACCCCATGTTCACACTCAAAATGACCTTGCCGAGTCATTAATTAAACGTCTGCAGTTGATAGCAAGACCATTACTTATGAAAACTAAGTTACCCACTTCTGTTTGGGGTCATGCAATTTTGCATGCTACAATACTTGTTCGTCTTAGACCGATAAATTATCATAAATTTTCTCAGTTGCAATTGATTTTGGTCAAGAGCCTAATATATCTCATTTGAGAATTTTTGAGTGCGGTGTATATGTGCCTTTAGCACTACCAAACCGCACCAAGATGGGCCCCCAAAGAAGATTATGAATTTATTTTGGGTTTAAATCACCCTCCATTATTCGCTATCTTGAACCATTAACAGGAGATATGTTCACTGTTCGATTTACAGATTATTGGTTTGATGAGATAGTTTTTCCAAAATTAGGGGGAGAAGATAGTGACATCAAAAGAGAAATTTTGTGAAAAAATCCATCACTATCTCATCTTGATCGACGTGCTTTTATTTGTGAGAAAGAAGTACAAAAGATTATTCATCTGCAGAAAACTACAAATCAAATGCTGGATGCATTTACTGATTTAAAAAGGATCACCAAATCACATATTCCTACAGAGAATGTCCCAATTCGAATTGATGTCTCTAAAGGACTATCCACTAGTGTCATAGCTAATGAATCTAAAGCACGCTTGAAGCGTGGCAGACCATTAGGTTTTAAGGATCGAAATTCTATAAAAAGAAAAATAAATGATCAAGATGACGCTACGAAAGATCCTCATATAAAAGCTCAAGATTTAAGCAATGTTGATATTTCTGAAGGAATCAATGAGCCTAAGACTCAAGAAAATGAGGAACTATTCATAAACTCAAGTGATGTTGAAACTAATTTGAATCGATCTGAAATAGTAGTAGATCATATATTTGCATACAATGTTGCAGTTAAAATCATGCAAGATAGAGAAGATCTTGAACCTCGATCTGTCACAGAATGTCGACAAAGAAATGACTGGCCAAATTGTCAAGAAGCAATTCAATCTGAATTGAATTCACTTGCCAAACGTGAAGTTTTTGGACCTATAACTCAAACACCTAATGGTGTTAAGCCTGTTGGCTATAAATGGGTCTTTGTGCAAAAAAGAAATGAGAAAAATAAAATACAAAGGTATAAAGCACGCCTTGTTGCACAAGGATTTTCACAGCGGCCTAGTGTCGATTGTGATGAGACATATTCACCAGTTATGGACGCAATAACATTGTGTTGTCTTATTAGTTTCATTATCCATGAGAGACTTGAAATGCATTTGATGGATGTGGTAACAATCTATCTAAATGGATCACTTAATAATGAGACATACATGAAAATTCTCTAAATATTTAAAATGCCAAAAACATATAGTTCAAAGCCTCAAAAAATGTATTCCATTAGATTACAAAGA
>NW_025850706.1:0-1473 GCF_002878395.1 Capsicum annuum
TGCTAATATTTTATTAACATTGTAAATTGGGTTATAGAATTTATTGCATGTATTTAAAAAACTTATTTGTGCTTTTTCTATGTAATAATTATAGATATTTTGTGATCCATCCATTTGAGTGGCTGTTATAGGTCTTTCAAGTACTTTTAGTAAATGTTCCGGTACTATTTCTTTATTGATTAAACAGCTAGTACATCCGGGATCTACTAATGCTAGAGTTTCTATTTCTTCATCTTTTATTTTAATTTTTACTAAAACTTTTATAGTAGAGAATTCTTTATCTTCGTTGCATATTAGACTAGTGTTATTTTTTTCTAAATTCATAAGTTCTGCTTCTAGTTTTTCTAAATGTACCGCCTTTTGTGTACATGTTTCTTCTATGGCGATTTTGGTTTTTCCTTTTTCTAGGATAGTTAATCTTTGTTCTAAATCATTTACTCTGGTTTCTAAAGTAGACACCCTTAGATTTACGATTTGATTATTCGTATATTTTTGTCCGTTATTTACTTCGGGTTCCACTTATATTTTTAAGGTGTTTTCTATACAATTTATACATGCTTCTAAGTAACATTTTTTGCATTTAGCTCTATTCTCTTTACTTGGATACCAATTACAGATACGACATCTATTACTGTCTAGACCTTTATTTCTTTGGAATTCATGTATACATTCTTGAGTAATATTCATTAAATTATTGATTACTAGGTTGTTTAAGTCTAAATCCTCTATCTCTTGTCCTAGCTCATTAACTAAGTTATCCTCTTCTGATTCCGAAGAATCAGATTTTGAATTATCTTTATCATTTATATCAATACTTATTATTGAGTATATACTTTCTGTATGTGACATGTATTCGTCTACATTTAATGAAGTTTCTTGGAAATCTTCTATTAGTTGAGAATTTCTAGTTCTATTATTATTTCTTTTAGGACATACATTAGCCAAATGGTCAATGCTTCCACAAGTATAACATTCTAATTTGTTTTTATAATTTCGATCATTTCTATATTTCCTAACATGTCTATCTCTATTTAACCATGGTTTTTTAGCTTTTGATTTTCTTAAGAAGTATTGTTTACGACTATATGGTTTTTGATTATTTTTCTTCTTATATTTTCTGTATTATTTCTGATCGTAATTCTGGGTTGTATAGATAACAGATTTACAGAAATTCATTTCATTTCTTCTTTATTGTTTTTGTATTTGTATGTTTGTACATTTTTCTGTTAATATATCCATTATATGTTGTGTTCTATGTCCTATTGTCCATTTTAAATTTGGGTTGGCTACTACCCCATCTCTTTTATACCATCTATCTTCTATTTCTCTTCCTAAGGCTCCAGGTAATTTATTGAATAATTTTTTGACTAATTCTTCATTAAAAGTATTTCCGCTGACGGTGCAATAATAAAAATAGTCTTGTAGGAATTTCTTTATATATACCCAATGCGAAATACTTAATTGTTCAAGTTT
>NW_025850706.1:1573-2939 GCF_002878395.1 Capsicum annuum
TAGTTGAGAATTTCTAGTTCTATTATTATTTCTTTTAGGACATACATTAGCTAAATGGTCGATGCTTCCACAAGTATAGCATTCTAATTTGTTTTTATAATTTCGATCATTTCTATATTTCCTAACATGTCTATCTCTATTTAACCATGATTTTTTAGCTTTTGATTTTCTTAAGAAGTATTGTTTACGACTATATGATTTTTTATTATGTTTCTTCTTATATTTTCTGTATTGTTTCTGATCGTAATTTTGGGTTGTATAGATAACAGATTTACAGAAATTCATTTCATTTCTTTTTAATTGTCTTTGTATTTGTATGTTTGTACATTTTTCTGTTAATATATCCATTATATGTTGTGTTCTATGTCCTATTGTCCATTTTAAATTTGGGTTGGCTACTACCCCATCTCTTTTATACCATCTATCTTCTATTTCTCTTCCTAAGGCTCCAGGTAATTTATTGAATAATTTTTTGCCTAATTCTTCACTAAAAGTATTTCCGCTGACGGTGCAATAATAAAAATAGTCTTGTAGGAATTTCTTTATATATACCCAATGCGAAATACTTAATTATTCTAGTTTGATTAATGCTTCCTTTTTTAGTGTTAATAATCCACTATTTGGATCTTTTCCAGTTAATAACATATGCATTTTGTTTGTGAAATTATAGGGATTTGGTCCCATACTAAATAAAACCTGGAAATCATATGGGCAGTTTGTCTTAAAACTTTCCCATGTAGCTTTTGCAGATTCCCCTAAGAAGGTTTCTAAATATTTATACATTGTTTCCGTATCTGTTTCTGTATAATGTCTTAAGTAATCTGCAGCTACTATTCCTTTCCATAAGTCTATCACTGTATCCCACATTTAGGGATCATGTGCTGCTATGTTCAGAATTTTACCTTTGCTTCCTCCTTCTTGTAGTTTAATTGGTTCTTCTATTGGCATTCTTTTACCTGCTGGTTTTATATTATCTCCTCTAAGTTATGTATCTGGGTTTATCCTAATTGCTGGTCTTCTAGGTACATTGCCTGTACTATAATCTATTGGTTGGGGATTAGGGTTTGTTTGTTGGAATGGGCTAGCACTTGAGGAGCTAGTTAGTTCTAATTCTGCTAGTTCTTTATAACTGATGGTAGAACTTAATATAGAGATTGTGTCTTCATCTTTTCTTTTAAGGACTGATTTGTTATTTCTATATCCTAAATTATCACTTCTCTCTAAGCAGTTTTTAAAATGTTCTATACATTCTTCTATTTTCATGTCGTCTTTTTGACATCCTTTACATTTAAAAGTTATATATTCATATTCTTCTGCTAAGTTTTCAGCCTTTTCTATGGCCATGTCTACTTCATATCCTTCTTGT
>NW_025850707.1:0-1167 GCF_002878395.1 Capsicum annuum
GCCATGGCTAGCAGGGAGATTGAAAATTCGCTCATTGCCCCGGATCAGGATCACAGGGAAGAAAGTTCTGAACACAATGATGAGGTAGTAAGGCTCAGGCAACAATTGATAGATTTACACCGGGCATGGGCCAGCGGAATGCCTCCTCCTCCGCTCCCGGAAGGTCTTGGGAATATCTCTAATTGCCCACCGCTCTCCTAGGCGCAATTCTCTGCTCCTACTGAATCACCTGAGCACGCACCAGGATTCACTCTGCGACATTATTATCCTGGCAATTCTGGTGTGCCCTTGGCAGCTCCCCAATCAAGACCCGCTGCTCAGCCAACGCCACCGATCACACCGGTATTCGTGGCTCTGCCACAACATGAAACTCCCATATATGTTGCGCGTCCCACAATGAGGCTTCCCAGATCTGCCAGTGAGCCAGTACTGAAGGTTTCAGATGGTCAGCATTATGCCCCGGAGCATACCTTGCAAATGAATGAACCGTATGGGTACATTCAGCCGCCTGCATTTCCATTTGATATGGAGAAACCTGTCGCAGCAGAGGAACAGGATATCATAGCCCGGAAACTGAAGAGTTTAGATCAGGCTATAAGAAATCTGCAAGGGAACGAAGATTATAGAAGTGTTTCTTATAAAGATCTTTGCATGTTCCCAGACATCAATCTTCCCCCTGGTTTTAAGATGCCTAAGTTCGAGAAGTATGCAGGACACGGCAATCCCATGGCACACTTAAGATGTTATTGCAACCAGTTGAGGGCTGCAGGAGGAAAGAAAGAATTGCTCATGGCCTTCTTTGGTGAGAGTCTTTCTGATCTGGCCTCAGAATGGTTTATCGATTAAGATATCGATAAATGGAATAGCTGGGATGATTTGACTTTTGAATTTGTTCAACATTTTCAGTACAACATCGACCTGATTCCGAACGAAAAATCCTTGGTCAACATAAAGAAAAAGAGCACTGAAGGTTTTAGGGAATACGCGATAAGGTGGCGTGAACAGGCCGCTAGGGTAAAGCCTCTAATGAAAGAATGTAAGTTGGTAGAAGTTTTCATTCAGGCGCAGGATGAGACCTATTTTTTGCATTTACTTCCGACAATGGGAAAATCATGTATGGAAGTCCTCAAAATAGGGGAGATGATAGAGGACGGAATTAAGACCGGC
>NW_025850708.1:0-33339 GCF_002878395.1 Capsicum annuum
AATTAATTGAGATTTTTATAATCAATATGCAATGGCGGAATTGATCTCATTTTTTATAGTTGAATGAGTCCATATTTATTTATCATTAAAAAGACCTATTCAAGTATTCGTAATAACTTGAGTTTACTCAACTTCTCTTTCTTTATGAATTTAGCAGAAAAAATCAAAATAGTTTATATGTCTTTTTGACACGTCACTCGACTTTAAAAGAGGACAAAGCTTAAACAAAGGTCATCACGAAGTGTCATATTCGCGCAAAAGTTGCACCCCGTATTTATTTATCTATATATGAAGTTTTGCCTTTAAAAACAACAAACAACATAAATTTCAACAATTTGATAGAAAATTTCAACATTTTGCATAACAATTACTGAAAATTTTAATTTTGAACCTGTCTAGCTTCCAATCCATCCAACGAAGATACATTTTTTTTCTTGAAAATGTACATAATTAGCTCCCGATAATTTTCTTTTTGATTTTTGGTATCTCGAGATACATAATACATTCAATGAAGATATATTTTTTCCGTTGTGAAGATATATAAGTAACTCTCGATATATTTTTTTTTTTAGTTTTGAGTTTGTTGAGATACATAATTAACTCTCGATATGTTCATTACCTCCGGCTGAGCTGATTCAAAGGTGGGCAGACTGTTAAACAGAAAAGATAACTCTTCTCGAGGCTCTCGCCGGCATCTCCGGACTTCCTAATGTTGTCGTCGATCGCCACGTCCCGGTTAAAATTTTTTAACCCAATTCTCTTTCGAAGTACGCAGAAGACACATAATTAGTTCTTTCGAAGTACGCAGAAGACACATAATTAGTTGAGATTTTTATAAATCGCGATTTATATAAATATATTAAGTGAAGGTGTATGTTTATCTTTATGTTTTCCGTTAAAGTTAACTTAAGTGGGCCCAGAATCTTTTTCTTCCACGTAAGCTAAGTGTATATTCTTCTTTCTTACATTTATTAATTGACCCTTCAACTTCCATTTTATTACACCTTTACCATTATCACTCTCGTCTCTTTCTGCAACTGTATACTTCATCATTTTTGCTATAGTAATCACAATTCCAACACTTCAATTCCCATTTTTCTTCTAGGGTTCCCAAAACCCTTTATTATTTTCATTATTTTGTGGAATTTCAGGAGTTTTTTTTAGGTACATTTAATTTAATTTTGGCTTTCTTGAAATTAAGCTTAATTTTCAAGATTTTTTTTTTTTAAACTGCTCATTTTTTTTTCTTACATTGTTCTGTATTAAGTTTTAAACTTTTGGATACCCTTTCAACTTCTAATAAAATTGAGAAAGAAAAAAATAATTAGATAAGCTTGCTTGAATTTCTTTTGGTACATTTGATTTAATTTAGCTTTCTTGAAATTGAGCTTAATTTTTAACATCCTTATTATTTTTTTTCTGTTCATTTTTATCTCAAGTTATTTTGCATAAAGTTGTAAATTTTTTTCAACTTTTAAACTTGTAATTCAGTTGAATAAGAAAAGAAATAGATGGGGTTGCTTGCATTTACAATTTTTTGGTTTTAATGTTGTTGTAGTGATCTAGTTCTTGAAAATTAAAGTATAATTGTTGTTTAGTTTTCTTGATCAAGATTTTTTTTTTTTGTTACTTGTGTGTATCTATATGTATATATTTATTCAGTCTTTGCATTTATACATATTTTGTACTAGCTATAGTTATTAGCTAAGTTGCGCAAACTCTTTATTTTGATGTCACACCTGTGTCGGATTCTTTGAAAGTATGCTATTTTTGGAGAATATGACACGCGTCTGTTATAGGTTATTAGTACTTAATCATGTGCATTATATGGTTGATTCTTGATGATTTGATCATGTGGGAATTTTCAAAAAACAATCTTTCAAGCATCAAAGAACTTATAGGTAGGGAAGTGTCTAACAACAAGCATGTAGTTTCGTTCGGTTGATCACCTTCTAGTGTTGGGTGGGTGGCTTTAATTTCACGATTCTGATAGTAGGTCGCTAGGAGATTTTTCGGTCAAGATTGGAGTTTGTACATCCTTTAGAGCAGAGTTATGGCGAGTTCTTATTGGCCTTAAGGAAGCTTGGGATAGGGGATGGCGCGAAGTTAACTTGCAAATTGATAATGCTAGTGTAGTTCACGTGTTGCGAACTGGAAAAAATGTGCTTCATCTGAATGGTGATATTTTCAACCGCATTCGTCACCTCTATTGCCCATATTTATAGCGAGGCTAATGCGGTAGCTAATGATTTAGCCTATTTAGCTTTTAGTCGAGAGGCTCTCTTTATATGGCACTGACACGTGCCTTCAGGCTGCATTTCGTCACATGCTACAGGAGAGTTTGTCGGGGTCTCATCCCCTCACTTAGTTGCGGACTAGTTACTCGATGTTTTAGTTCTCTTTACAAAAAAAAAAGAACACCTAGAGGGGACCTTATCTAGTTTTACTGTTAAATAGGAGGGCATTGTCTATAACATAAATGTTGGGCATTGTGAATGTGTTTGGTATGAAATAAAATATTCTATTGAAAAATATCTGATCTTTTAAATTTGTTTTGTGGCGTTTGATAATTAAGCAAAACAATATTGTTCCAAGAGTATTTATATGTAGTCTAGTAAAATACTATTGGGAAAATGGCGGTGGCGTGCTTAAGGGTGGTAGGGGTGGGAGGAGACAATGAGTTTAGCATGTCACTTATGGAACTTGTTTTCGCCGTTCCCTATAGGGAAGCCATTTTCTTGACCTTTAACGAATTTGTCTTCCTTGAAAAAAATGTTAATGTCTTGACCGAACCAAATATGGTAAATATTTCCTCCATTCCAAACAGTTAACTTTTGAAGCTTGTGGTAATGTTGCAGTCATCGACCTATGACGTACAAAATATATTGAAATGCATACTGTTATTCTTTTACTCTCTTAAGCCGGTGAACTAATCATTTTTTTAGTCTATAGGAGATGGATTTTCCTCTTTGGGATCAGCCTGAAGATCAAGGTTTGATATTCTGTTGCCTTAATTAGATTTCAAACATCTTTGGTAATGAAAGTACTGACGTAGATAACTTATTTGGTCATCACAGATGAAAGCAGTTATCCAACTTACTGGCAGTATAACTTCTATTTCGACCCGAGGCTTGGTAAGTTCATAATATTCACATGTATAAATCTTCTTTTGTCACTTTGTTTGACATACGTCATCTATTTGAATTGTTTCTATGTCGTAGATGTGATCGAGCAAGAAGCTTTAAACGAGAAATCATGTCGGCAAGTGCTAAAGATACAGAACAAAGAGGAAAATGTAGAACTCGAAGATGACTGTGAAGATCATATAAGTTTTGCTGAATTGAATGCAAAGATTGCTAACCTGGATGGTAAGCTAGAGGCTTCAAAGAATGACAATCAGCAGGTTTGTGTTTAGAAATCGTTCACATGTTCTTATTGGTTGACTTTAGGTAATAGTAATACTACATATTTGGTGCTTGCTTATAAGTTATATCCCTAGGTATCTTGCTTGGACCCTCCAAAAATATTGCCGCACCAGGGTCAGATACTGCGAAAATACTTAGCTTCTGGCATAGGCAACACTATGTGATGTGTTATATATAAGGACTAGAATAAATAGTTTGACAGACTGTTTTTTACGTAAAAGATAAGTAGAAAGCGGAGGAACTAGAATATATAGTACAATAGGCAGGAATATTTACTTCCATAATCTCATTGTTTTTTTTTTTTTTTACTTTTCAATAACTCGGGATTTAATCCAATAGAGATGATAGATCTTTTGGCCTGTGAATTCAATGAATGAATATTACCTCTCGGCTCTTGATGATTTTGAATCGGATCAATATCATTAATAACAATATCTAAACTCAATCATCGTCTAGAATTGAATAATATAACATAGGAAGTTCTTTTATCCATATCACCCCAAAGTGGGAGTCCTGACCCAATCCATATTGCTTGGACCCTCCAAAAATATAGCCGCACAGGGGTCAGATCCTCCGAAAATACGTAGCTTTTGGAGCATCCGACACACCAATGGTTTTCTTGGAAGGTAAGAACAACAATCTCCATAATGCTTTTGGCACACGCTGTGTGTGACGTGTTATATATAGAACTTATGCTCAAACTACAAATGCATGCAATGTTTTTGGCACGTCAAATTCTTGAAGTCAAAAGTAAATATTATCATTTATTTTGCAATTATTGAAAGATGAAGTTGGCTGTACATAGACTGTTTTCAGCTATGTTGCTCGGACTGTCCAAAAATACTGTAGCACCCATGTCCGATCCTCCAAAATATACTACTTTTGGAGGATTTGACACGCAGCCGTCGACATTTTTGAAGAGTGCGCAGCATAATTTTTTGGCCTTGAACAAATGGAATTCCATTATGTCCTTTATAGGCTGGACAGTGAAGTAGAAACTTTGTTAATGTCCTCTTCTTTCAGTGGCTTGATTCAGGTAGCCAAGTGTGCTGGCAGGAGGTTCATTTGAACCCCCTTCGCCGAAAAATTACATTGTCTATAGGTCAAAAATATTGGTTATGGTATACAGCAGATGTTGAATCTTGTTACCTTCTTGGCAGTGTTCAGGAATGCGCTCGCATCATCGCATAATGCAATGATGCGAAGCGATGCGAGCCCCTCTTGCTGCGTGTGGCTGATGCGAGTGCATCATGTTGATTTTACTTTTAGGGTCAATTTTAAATTAAAAAAAGAGTCTACTGCAGTGACTACAACTGCTGCAATTTTCTAAGGTTGACTTTGAAGTCCACTGCTGCGACTTCTTCTACTTCACTGTGTGACTACCATTACTACAACGACTTCTTCACTGCTTCACTTCAATGATGTGCTCGCATCGCTTCACTCTTCGCGTATTGCGTGATGTGGAGCCTTGTTGCTTTTTTCCGCATCACGCTTCCCTGAACACTGCTTTTTCGTGTGTTTGCTGTTTTATAATTTAAATCCCTTAGTGAAAATTCTGGTTTTGCCGCTGCCTGAACATATAGACATACTATTTTGACAACTTTTATTTTTAAGAAACAGCCTGCAGAACCTGGTGTTGGAAGTTCAAATCTGCCCGAAGATCTTAACAAAACGGAAGCAATAGGCGATCATGTTGGAAGTTCAAATCCGCCTGAAGATCTTAACAAAAAGGAGGCAATAGGCGATCACAACTCAAAGGATATCGAAACTGTAAAATTTCAGGGTGGTTGCCGTTGCAGTGCCAGGCTCAGTAATACAATCTTGGCATCTCTGCCTCAAGTTAGATATCAGCAACAAACAGTAAGTTGATTTTTGCGGAAAATAACACTGTAGGTTCAGATTTCTAGGGGATCAAAAACAATATGAATCCTCTCCACTATTCAAATCCGTGGATTTTAAACCTCCCGGTTCAGTTGTCGCTTGTCATCCTTCTCATCTTGGTTTTTGAAAAGTTAAATTTTCATATGATCAATTAAGCACAAAGAGCTCTAAGATGATGTTTTTAGTTGCATATTTTTTTTGAGACCTTTGAATTAAAAATGACGAAAATGTACTTTTGACAGCCTGCAGGAACAACTCTGAAGGACAAACATGTTTTAGAACAAGAAACCAAAGGACTAAAGGCTGTTCAGAATAATGATCCATCTGGTGGAATGAAGGGACAAGAAGTGGCGCGTACTGGAACTGATCGTACTGTAGAGGAGGCATGGCCACGTCTATTAAGTTTTAAAGGGAAAGAAAAAATCAAGCCGCAGAAAACAAAGAGGGGAGGCGACGACTATGTGTACAAAACCATCGAGGGAACTCAACAACTGGCCGGAGCCAAAAGAGCTGGCGATTTTGCAGGAATTAGTGCGACTTCTCGCACTTACCACTTCAGAAAGAGAAGCGAAACAAGTTTCCGTGGACCGGTCATCCAAGGGAATAACAATCAGAGGGGCGTTCAAAATGTGTTGGTAAGATCACATGGCGGAACAAGTCAAGAGCCTCGGAACATTTCCGGCGTTCCTAATGTTGCAGCAGTTTCTCCCATGCCATCTACTCTCCCACCACCTCGCAAAGTATGTCTCGAAAGCATGACAGTGCTTCAACTCAGGGCCTTTGCAAATCAACACAAAATATATGGGGTTTCTGTAACTCGCAAGGCGGAGCTGCAACAGCTGCTTCGCTCTAAGCTGCCACCTGTATATTGGTCCTGAAAAGGAATATCTGTATTCTTTTAATTTTCAGTCTTGTATGACATATATATATATAGGATGCTTTCAGAATTCTTGTGTAAAGGAGAATAGGAATAAATAGAGCTCTGTATGTTAAAGCATAACCAAATGAGATGCAAGAGCTTCAATGTATAGCTGCAGGCTAAGATAGGTCATGACAGCAATTGTATATATATTCTTATTATCGCACTGAATTTGTATCTATATCTATATCTATTTGTATCTATATCTGTTCTACACTATATTAAAAGTATGAAGCGTCTTGTTTGAATCTTTTATCCTTTATTGAAAGACTAGGATTTAGATAAAATCGTCTTTTCATCATTTTTCTAATATTTAAAATTTCAAAATAATTAAAATTTTATTGATAAAATCTTTCTTTGGATGAATATACTACTAGGTAGAACGTCCTAAAATTTTTTACTTAATTAAAGTCTTTTGAATAAATTTTTGAACTTTATTAAAGTCTTTCCTTATTTGAATAAACTATACTTAAGATTAAAACAGTATACCAAATTAAGATTTTACTTTATTAGAGAATCAATATTGGTTTGGTAGGTTTTTAGAAATTCAATTATTAATTAGAATTTTACTTTATATAAAAAAGAATCTAACAATTTATATTTGCTTAATACTTTGGATTAAAAGACATGCAATCATTCATAATTCATCAATAACAAAACTAGTCAAGTAAATATGCTAGCTCCCAAATATTAATAGTTTATCCTAATTATTACACATTTAGGGGCCCAAAAGAGATACAAGACTAAGTGTGTATCAAGAGATTCAAGCCAACGCAAGAGCAACAAGCTGAACAACAAGGTGCTAGTGAATCGAAATAGGCCACTCACGGCTTCACTAGACTTTAGATTTAGTTTTGAACAAGAAAAAAGATGAACACAAGAACAACAATACTAGTGAATCGAAAGAGCACCACATGGCTTCACTAGACTTCAAAGACCAACAACAATACAATGTTAACAAAAGAGATGGATAGATAGTTTGACAAGGACCCTAAGATTAATGAATGTTAACACCAAAATCTTACGTTGACAAAAGAGGGACTTTACCTCCCTAATCACCAGCGTATCAAGCCAAAGATGCAACACAAGTGATATCCACACTTGGACAGCCCTAGTTACGAATTGGTGGCTTTTCCAAGCCCTACAACTAAGGGGTGTTACACTCCTCACACTAGAGAGAAAGTTTGTCTTCCATCAATAAACAACTAATGAGAAAAAGACCTAAAATGTTTTATTTATATTCTATTATAAGACAAGGCAAAATGACAACAATGCCCTTAAAGGGTGGGGTGGCCATGGAGTGCATTTGGACCCAATGAAGTGACCAAAATACCCTTAATGAAGATGACCAAATCATGACCCATTAAGTGTTGTCCAAAACCGTGAGTCCTCAAGTCTTCGATGCTCCAAGCAAGCTTCCACACACGGCCTTGCTTGTGCTCAAAACGGGTCTTCCTTGCATATTCTTGTGCCCTCGGAGTGACCAAGTCTTGACCCTTTAAATGATGACCTCCAATCATGTCTTCAAAAATTAAGGTGACCATTTGAATTGTATCAAAAAGTGATCCAATGACAATAAAAGGGCCATTAGGAGCTGTTTACCTGCTCTTGAAATGCTACAACGGATCAAAGACGGATCCAAAGTCCTTGGGCGCATACCCCTTCCAAGGGGCTTTCGGTTCGACCTCGTCAAAGTCCTTTGACCCTCCTTAATGGTTCATCCATGTGGTATCTTTTAATAGCATTAAGGAGTTGTCAAGCACCTCGAATCATGTGTATCCGATCCAAAGGTCCGGAGGCAATTTGGAACATCCTTTTACGTCGTTTACTTAATTTTTGGTACAAATCTATTCTTGCCTTCATTATCATCATGTTGTTTTTGTCGTTTTATATTTCAATTAGATAGTAGTTTAAAAGATTATATATAACTACAGGTTTCATCATCAAGCAAATATCTGTCGAGAATTCAAGCTTCGTATTAAATAATTTGGAATAAATGTGCAACGCACGTTCCCATAGACTAGTTATATGAAACATGCACAAGGTTGACATTCAATTCGTGTTGTTCCATTTCCTGTAGCCAGGAACCCATTTTGGGCACATAGGACTGAAGTAGCTGGACACCACCCTAGAATTCAACAGGTCAATCAGGGGTTCAAACTTCACACAAAGGGGTGTCTTGTATTGGCTCATGGAAGCACCTAAGCTGACACAGTAGTCCATTAGCTTGTCAAAAGTTCCGATTTCCACCACCCTGATTTCCAGAGGCCCGATGGATTTCTCATACGCACGGCCCTGGCGGTAGAAGAAGTTAAGAGATTCTTCAATTGTGAGGCAACAATCTTCAAAGACTGAAGGAGGAATTGGTGTAGAGCCATTCACACTCAGCTCCCAGAACAGGACATAGTGGCTTGGAACGGTGGCATTATCGACATAGCTGGTGTACTCGGTTACACGTGCATCAAATGGAAACAGATTGGCCGATGCATTTCTCATTGCATTTTGTAGCTCAACTTCATTAGTGTGGTCAGCATCAATGCTCAAGACTACATTTTCCCGGCATAGAAAGTTGAATTGAGGCGCGTTGTTCTTGTATCCAGCAACCCGAAGCACATCACCGACTCTGTATCTATAGAGTCCTGAAATGGCACAAGTTCAAGTTCAAGCAAAGCTAAGCATTGTTAGAATTGACAAAAGAAAAAGAATATGTGCCTATACCAGAATATGTGGTAACGACAAGCTCATAGTCCTGGCCAATCTTGACATCAGCCAAATCAACCAGTTGTTGTTGATCTTCCTTGCTAAGTGTCTTAGGCATGGAGATAGAATTGACGACTCCATCGATTCCCTGATTTGGTAAGAACTCAAAGTAGCCCATTGTGGGAATGAGGGTGTAAGCCACTTCACTAGGCTTACAAAAAAGGTTCAAGTTGATTCCAAAGGAGCACTCCGAGGCAGCATACAGGGTACTGACAAGAGGTAGGCTATTGCTGTAATAATCAAGGGTGGGTATATATTGCGACATGGTTCCGGTTATAGTAACATTGACATACTTGGCATTGGGCCATAGTCTGGTAATGATCCCTTTCCAAGAATCTTTGGTGCATTCAGCCTCAATAAAATCAGCTAACTTTGGATCAGGTTTTAGGATTTCCATCACTGCTTCTCTCACCGATGGATCAGTTATACTGGCGTCAACAGTTCCTGTCCGGACATCCTTACAAAGAAGAGACCAGTGCTTCTCCAAGAACCTGATGGCACGGATGAAGCTGGTCGGGAAAAAGGAGCCAACACTGATGACTTGCTGGTTTTGGGAGAGGCCACAGAGCATTTGCGAATACATGCTTTGGTAAGTGTCTGGGCAACGAAAGGTTGCACTTGGACTAGTGTAGTCATTTTGAATACGGATGTTGTCGAAATAAGGACTCATAAAAATACTCGTTAAAAGAGAACGAGCTGTTAATCCTCCTGGGGTCTTCTCTTCAGACCTTATGAACATGAAAAACATTGCTTTGCCATTTCCATAATCTGGAACTGTTTGGCTTATCACAGACATCTGAAGCTTGGTGAGCTGAAATCTCCTCCCAAACTCTCCTTCTGTTGTTGGTATCAATTTGCTCTCCCCTCCAGATGTTCCAGAACTGCATGCACATTCAAAAAAATTCCCTTCAGCCAAAAATTAGTTTAGTACGAATTATGTCGCACTCAAAGGTGTGACCTAGTGATCAATGAGACTGAGTTCTGAATCATAAGGTGTCACATTCAATTTCCAGTGGCAAAACAACACTACGTGAGACAAAGGTCGGGGGCAGATTCAGGATTTCAAGAAGATGAGTGCACTATTATGTAGATGACGTGGATTCAGGATATAAATTTGACGGTTTCAACATTCAATATGTGAGATTTGATGGACAGAGTTACCCGTATAGTGTCTATGCATCGATCGAGGTTTATGCAAACTGGCTTGAACACCCCGATTATCAATAACAGAAAACAAGAAACGAACCTTGTCAATAATTCAGTGATGGGTTGGGAGCATAGGATTGGAGATTTATCACCATTAATAATACGGTTGATATGAGGCTGAATATCTTGGTAAGTGATCACAGGTATCACTTTCTTGAATGTGTCTCTATCAGTGCTACCATTGAGACCATGGCCCTGCAAATGGATGTAATAAAATTAGTTCATGAAAATGTGACTCGTCCAATCGGTTTAAGTCTGAGTTGGTTATTAACTCGTCCATTTGACACCCCTAATACCTACCTGCAAGTACTCAACATGAGCATTTTGGAAGAGGATTTCAGCAAGAACTTTTTTTTGGACCTCATCAACATTTCTAGTCACCTCTTCAATGAACTCAAGGCCATTTTTGCAGTCACTTTTGCTTCTTTCCATAATATAAAGACTTATGAATAAGGTGAAGAAAATGAATACTATATATGAGAATGGGGTAGTTGACATGTAGCAAATGGGACTTTATACAGAAGAAGTGTTTCTGTCTTTCTTAACCCCATGGAAAGCTGGACAAATCACACAAGATATATGTAGACTGCATTAGATAAGCTCGATGCGACGAGCTTGATTGACAAGACATTCGATAGAGAAAATCGATCCCTAGCCTCCCTTATAATATCCATGCGCCAAATCAATGAGCGATTTTTGGAATACCACTAACAAAACAAGTCTTTTAGGTTTTATTTTTAGAGTAAAGCATCAGTAACTCCCCGAACTATGACCAAAGTTGCTACGACACACTTCAACTTATTACCCCCTAACTCAATTTTAGCGTATTTTTGTCTCCCTTTTGTGTTGATATGACACCTTTATTACATAAAATGGGCACCCCGTCAAAGGTTCCACATCAGCTAAAAAAGTTGACAAAAGGTGTCACGTCAACTAAAAAGGATGACAAAAGGTGTCACGTCAACTAAAAAGGATGACAAAAAAAGTTGACAAAAGGTGTCACGTCAACTAAAAAGGATGACAAAAAGACGATTAGAGTGTGTCGTAGCAAATTTGGTCATAGTTTAGGGGTACTAGATGCTTTACTCTTTATTTTTATTTTGAAGTTTATGAGAAGAGGAAATCTGGAGCGTGGACAATATAAGATGGGGGTCCCAACATCAAAAACAATAAACTGGGTGGGCCTAACTCTAATACCATGTTAAAGAAATGGACTTTGGGCCTAACTCAACCTCAAAAGCTAGCTCATGAGGGGAGGATTGCCCAAGACCATATAAGGAGACCGAGGACCCTTTAACCCACCGATGTGGGACTCCAACAGTTAGTTAGTAGTTATTCCTATTTTCCTAGAGTTTAATATTATTCGTTTCTTTCCCTTTATTTTAGATTTCTTTCACTATTTGACTAAAATTTTAGGAAATATATATTCGTGGAAAATGGCTTTCCTAATGACAGTAGGGAAAATAAGTTTCACATGTGACATTTCATATTGACAGTCTCGCCCACGCTCCAACATATCTCAAAATAATAGAATACATTTCAAACTTTTGTGCTATTAGAAGTTCACAAAGTCAGAAATTTTTAAGTGATGAATCTAGGTAGGTCCTTGAGCCAAGAAAGTAAAATCTGTGAGAGAAGAGTAAAAAATATCTTACCATTTGATTATGGTGGGTTGATAAGTATCTTTTCATCAGTAATTAGAGGTTTCAGATTTGAGTTCCTGAAATGTAGTCGTCTTTGTTGAACGAAGAGTTTTACCTCCAAAATGGAACTTTCTAATACGAATTTGAATTAGTCAAACTTCAAACTAAGTGCAATCAGACAAGGTTATAGTCAGACAATATTGTAGTGCAAGTGACGAGTAGTGCTTGTCATGTAAAGAAGGCGACTACAACGGAAGACGAAGGCGTTGTGGGCTTACCATATAGATGTAACGCTTGTATTAGATATGGAGTGAAAAAAGAAAAAAAAAAAACTTGCATATAGCTTCATTAATTTCCACGTGTAAAGATTGTGTTGATTTATATATATATATATATATATATATATATATTGCCAAGTACCATGATAACTAATTTTAACTACCCCTACTTACAATCTAACCTCCCCTATTTAAAAAAGTACAATTCCTCAATGCATAAAATCAAAGTGCCAACTCCTATCGTAGTTATCACTATGTATAGTATAGTCTACACCCCCCTCAATTTTTTAATTTTTTTTCACTCAGTGTCTGGTACCCATATTAGAGCCCGATTAATCTGTATTTGAACTGAGAATCCCACTATAGAGGGTAAAACGCTCTCTACTAATGATGACTTCATATCCAGGACTTGAACTCGAGACCTGTGGTTGAGAATGGAAGAGTACTTACCAATATACCACAACCTTTGACGATTACACTCCCCTCAAGTTGGTTGATGGAAAATATTTAATGTAACCATCTCCAACTTGGACATTAGCTCCACATATAGTTGTTTTCTAAGTTCTAACTTAGAATATTTGCAACTTAAACTTTGCTACGTACTAGCATAGTTGGCTTTAGTTGGACCTCTTGCATTAATGAATAATAATCAATTTCAATGTGGTTAATGTGGTTATGAAATGTCAAATTCAATGTTATTTGCAAAGTAATCTTATTATCACATAAGTTAAACAGCCATGTCACAGTTTTAGTGCAATCTCTATTTCTTATTTTATTGAATTGATCACAAGTCTTGTTGGATTGATAAAAATATGCATGTAATGTCAAAGTAAGTTTTACACAATTTTTTGAACAGAGGACAAAATGTAAATAAAGGTCATCAAAGATAAGAGGACTAGGCATAATACATAAATGTGATATTTAACATGGCCTTAAGCTTTCATTTATGCCTTCCAGCTTTGGGGTGCACAAGTTGCACTTAAACTTGTATAAAGTGGACATATGTGATATCTGATGGGTTCAATTGGTGTGAATGGAAAATGGAGGGACACAACCCTTTATGAAAAGACATATTATTTTGGAAAAGGAGTGACTGTTCAGAAAGACATAATGTTTCGAATGAACATACATGACTCTTCCAAAGGATACACCTTTTCAGATGAACCATTGCCACCTTGCGGAAGGGGCACTTGATGGCTATATAAACTTGCATTTATCCACAGGTTTTGGTATGAAAAAATTTTTGAAATACAAACTCTTCTTGTCTTCAAAACATTCCTTGTGATCAATCAAATCGTTGAGTGAGTTCGACGAATCCAATTATTTGAGGTACCACTATAGTTGGATTGAAAGCCATTTTATCCTGGGAGGAAGATTCCAAAACCTCGGGTACAGTGAGGGAAATTATTCCTTAAGGACACTCCGTGAAGTTGGGGGACTTGGCTTTACATTTCTGTTTAATCTTAATTTCTGGAAAAATAAAACACACTTCTTAGAAAGATCACTTTGATCTTGTGTTGAGGGTGTTGTTGTACTTCATAGTATTCTTGTTTTAAAATTGAACTAGTGTTGAAGTTATTGTGTCAAATTGCAGATTCCTGTACCCGAAAACGTTGAAATACAACAATCTTAAGGAATAATCTTTAGAAAAAGATTTTTTTTTTTGAATGTGTATAGCTTGGTTTCTGGAGATTAAAGCTTTTAGCTTTGTACTCCGTTTGAACTTAACTAGTGATTTGAAGAAACAAAATCTTCATCACAAGTTAATGATCACTCGGTTGACGATTGAAAGTCATTAAAACTTTATCGTTAAACTAGAAACAAGAAGTGTTTAAAGTTACTGTAAATTTTTAATAAGTATTTCGATATACTTAAGGTACTGTCTTGTGGTGATAGGAAAATGATGACTGATAGTCAAATGCATGATGCTGAAACGACTATGGCGGCAACTAGTATTGCCACGACGAGTCGTACTAATGCTCCACAAGCTATGGCACCGGCAGAGAAATCCGAAAAGTTCATGGGTATTGACTTCAAGAGATGGAAGAAGAAAATGTTCTTCTACCTCACAACTCTGTGTCTTTAAACATTCACGGTTCAGGAAGCTTTGGAAGTGCCCGAGGGAACCTCTAAAAAAGAACGCTTCGTGATTGTGGAGGCTTGAAAACACTCAGATTTCCTTTGCAGGAATTATATCTTGAGTGGTCTCCAAGATGACCTTTACAATATGTATAGCTGAACCAAGACTGCAAAAGAGTTATGGGGAGCACTAGAACGAAAGTACAAAATAGAGGATGCCGGAACTAAAAAGTTCTTTGTTGCAAGATTCCTGGAGTACAAAATGATAGACAACAAGTCTGTTGTTTCTCAAGTGCAGGAACTGCAAGTGATCATCCATGATCTCCTAGCAAAAGGTTTGATTTTTGACAAATACCGTTGTTGAACAATTTAAAAATGTTCTTAGTATTCACGTAAACTTTATTGTAGGTTTGATTGTGAATGAAGCATTTCAAACAGCGGCAATAATAAAGAAGCTACCACCTATGTGGAAAGATTTCAAAAACTATTTGAAACACAAATGTAAGGAGATATCAGTCGAAGATCTGATTATACGACCACGTATTAAAAAAGATAACAAGGCTGTGGAAAAAAGGTCAAGAGGCAATTCTGCAATGAGTGGAGCAAACATTATAGAAGATGACCAACACAACTCTAAAAAGCGAAAGAAAGCTGGAAATGAAAACAATCAACCCAAGAAGAAATTCAAGGGAAAGTGCTTCAACCGTGGAAAGATTGGCCACAAGTCTACGAATTGTCGTGCCCCGAAGAAAGGAAAGAAGAAGGACCACGCAAATCTGACTGAGTCTAAAAAAGAAATGGATGATCTGTGTGCTATGCTTTCTGAATGTAACTTGGTGGGAAATCCTTGCGAATTGTGAATGGATTCTGGTGCCACCCACCACGTTTATACTAACAAGGAGTTGTTTTCGATGTTTGCTTCGGCTCAAGTAGAAGAAAAAATCTACATAGCAAACTCTGCTACTGCAAAAGTGGAAGGAACAGGAAAAATGTGCTTGAAGATGACTTCCGCCAAAGTGTTGACACTTAACAATGTCTTGTATGTTTCTGAGTTACGAAAGAACTTGATTTCTGTTTCACTTCTAGACAAGAACGGATTCAAATGTGTATTTATTTTTGAAAAAATTGTACTTAGTAAAGGAGAAGTGTATGCAAGAAAAGGCTACCTCAATGAGGGCCTATTCAAAATGAATGTTGAAATCAATAAAAGTTAAAATTCTTCTTACTTGCTTGAGTCTCCCAATTTGTGTCATGAACGACTAGGCCATGTTAATTATAAAACATTACGAAAACTAATTAACTTAGAAATTTTGCCAAACTTTGAGTGCAATAAATCAAAGTGTCAAACTTGTGTAGAATCAAAGTATGCTAAGAATCCATATAAGTCCGTTGAAAGGAATTCCAATCCCTTAGACTTAATCCACACTAACATTTGTGATATGAAGTCAACACTATCACGTGATGGTAAAAAGTATTTCATAACTTTCATTGACGATTGCACTAGATATTGTTATGTATACTTGCTAAATAGTAAGGATGAAGCAATAGATGCATTTAGGAAATACAAAACTGAAGTTGAAAATCAGTTAGAGAAAAAGATCAAAACTATAAGAAGTGATAGGGGCGGAGAATATGAATCTCCTTCGCCAAAATATGTGTAGAGAATGGAATTGTCCATCAAACTATGGCCACGTACTCACCTCAATCTAATGGAATTGCGAAAAGAAAAAAACCAAACTTTGAAGGAAATGATGAATGTCTTACTTATAAGTTTAGGTTTACCGCAAAGCTTGTGGGGGGAGGCTACCCTTATAGCCAACCGAATACTCAATAGAGTTCCTTATAGTAAGACACAATCAATTCCTTATAAAAGATAGAAAGAAAGGAAACCCAACTTGAAATATTTCAAAGTGTGGGGGCGTCTAGCAAAGGCCCAAGTTCCTATGCCTAAAACGGTTAAGATAGGACCTAAGACGGTAGACTACGTGTTCATAGGATATGCTAAAAGTAGTAAAGCATGTCGGTTTTTAGTTCATAAATTTGAACATCCGGATATTGATGAAAATATGGTAATTGAACCAGATAACGTTGAATTCTTTAAAAACATTTATCCGTATAAAACTAGACATGAACAATCTATTGGAGGGTCTAAACGACCTCAAGATGAACCAAGTGAGAATGTACATAATGATGAGAATCCAAGATGTAGTACACGTCAAAGAACATCAACGTCATTTGGATCGGATTTTGTAATATTTCTCTTAGAAAATGAGCCTCAAACATTTAAGGAAGCGATGACGTCTTCGAACTCATCCTTTTGGAAAGAGATAGTCGATAGTGAGATTAATTCAATATTAAGCAACCATACGTGGGAATTGGTTGATCTTTCTCCAGGAAACAAACCTTTAGGATTTAAATGAATCTTCAAAAGAAAAATGAAAGCGGATGGTACTATTGACAAATACAAGGCAAGACTTATAGTAAAAGACTTCAAAAAAAAAAAAAGGCCTTGATTACATTGATACATACTTGATAAGGGTCAAAGAGGCATCTTAGCACTCGAGGACATGAAGACATGAGGGAAGTGATACGGGAATTCCTAGCCCGAGACCTTTCACACGAAGCCAAGCACGTGAGTTGCAACGACTCCAAGCCTTGTTCACATTCTTGGCCATGTGTGAGGCCCTTGTGAGCCCACCTAAGGGCCTATATTTAATAAAATATAAAGAGGCCCACCAAGACACCCCAAACCCACCCATTTAAATGCCAAGGGTAATTTGGTCTTTGTCCCTCCTTTCTAAGTGACTATATAAGCCATGTAATAGGACTAGTCTTGATTTAGTTGATTCCTATTATTTAAGAAACAAAGACTTGTAAATTTTTGACTTTTCTTTCTTATCATTTGGAGAGGCCAAAACCAAATTCTCACTAGTAGAGTGATACTAGTGTTGTATCTTGGCTAGAAACTAGGTTCTTGAGGTTCTTTGAGTTCCTCTTGGTCCAAGTAAGAACTTGGTATTGGTATTTATTAGTCTTAGGGTCCTTTCTCTTGTTAGGGTTCTTAGATTAATGAATATTGTGTGTCAAGTTTCTATCTCTTTCTTTGTAAATCTTGTTAACATTGTGTTGTTGAATATAAAAGTCTAGTGAAGCCGTGTTGGGCTCTTTCGATTCACTAGTAATATTGTCTTTGTTGTTCTTGTTGTTAAACTCACTTTTCTAGTTCAAACAAGTGTTGCAAGCCTAGTGAAGCCGTGTGTGGCCATTTTCAATTCACTAGCACTTTGTTGTTCATCTTGTTATTCTTGTGTTGGTTGGAATCTCTTGATACACACTTCGCATTGTATCATTTGGTATCAAAGCTCAAGGCTAGGTTTTGTTGTTACAAAAACAATCTTGGAAAGCTCTTACCAAAAAGTGTGTTCTTGAACATTTTGGTAAAAAAAAATTGGTTGTAGATCTACAAAAGTTTTACTTGTTTAGTTGTTTCTTGTGTTGGTTTCTTTGTCATCAACACAAAGGGTGTGTAAATCTGAAGTTGAGCTTAGTGAAAAAGAGAATTGTGTTGTGAAAAAAAAAAACCTTGGAAGTGACCATTGTGGTGTATTGTTGTTGTGTTCCTGAAGGTGTTGATGTTGTGTTCATCCTAAAATTCTCCTCATCTTATGTCTTAACTTCTATAAGGATAAATAAATCCAAAAAGGTTGTAAGACAAAATTGAAAATTGTTTGGGAGAAGACTTGCCAACATCACCTTTTCAAGACTTGACAACCACTTTTCCTTAAAACAAGGAACCTTGTCTTGTGGGACTAGTGAGGTCAAACATCACCTTTTGAGTTTGAAAAAAAAGAAGAAAAAAAAGGGGGGGTTGAAAAATATTACAACACTTTATGTTTTCCATCCCAATAACAAGTCATCCATTACAAAAGATCTAAGGGGACTAAGACTTCAAGTTGATGAACTATTTATGTGGACCCGCGGCCATTGACATGCTGCCACGTCATCCTAGTTACTGTTCATGTGATAATTAAGCTCAAATTTTTATGTTCTAGTTTCTAATTATTGACTCCTAGTTTCCTCTAATTGACTTGAGAACTAATTAACAAACTAGTACATTCCTACTAGCTTGTCAATTAGTCACTTGAAGCCTTGTGTTCCTGTCAACGTTTGTTTGTGTGCTTTTGTCGTTTGAATACGTTGTAACTCTTGGCTCTAGTCTGAAGAGAATTCTTTGAGTTTCAAACAAGAATCCATTCAGGCAAGAGCATACTCATACCTTATGGATTCACAGGTTCCTAGCCAATCTACAACTCTTGTGGAACTTGAGTGTGAATGAACCAAAAGAGTGTGAGTGAGGAGAGGGATTTTAAACTAATTTGTTTGTTGCTTGTGTAGGTGATACCTTGATAATGGAGGGAACCACGTCTCAAACCATGGATTCTAATGAAATGGAGAATATGAGGGTCACTCTTGAGGCTATGACCCGAGCTCTTGAAAGGTTGAGTACGGAAGTGGGAGCCATAAGGGGAGAAGTGACAACTATTAGTGGGAGGTTAGAACAAGTGGAGAGTCAAAGAAACTCTCGTCCTTCTACTCCTCGACATGTTTCGTCAAGTGGACATGATAGAAATTCCTCCGCCACCGTTACTCCCAAAACATGGCCACAATTGCCAAATCCTTCACTAGCTCCACTAAATGCCGCAAGCCAAACCACTTATAACCCTCTAAACCGAGACTCCAATAGACCAACCCATTCCCAAATGTCTCAAGTTCTGCAAGAGGTACTCGGATGTCAAATGCCTCTACAAAATTCGAACCCTCCCTTCCAAGATCCACTAAACCAAAGACCACCACCTCCACAAAATCTAATTCCTCCGAATCAAGTTCCAAATGTCCAAAATCATCCCGTCCACTTTGAGGAATATGGTAAAGAGGATTATGAAGGGTATGGAGCCTTTGACGATGCCTACATGAGGAAGGAAGAGATGAGAGGAGGTTGTGTGGATCCAAGGAGATATCGAGGGTATGGAGAAAGGGGAAACCTACACCTTGAGAGAAACGTAGGCATCAATACCATCAAATTGAGCCTACCTTTATTTAAGGGTGAAAGTGACCCCGAGGTGTATCTTGCTTGGGAGTCGGCATGTGATAAAGTATTTCAAGTGAATGATATCTTGAAGGAAAAGAAGAGTTGTTATGCCATAGCTCATTTTGAAGGCTATGCTAACACTTGGTGGGAATACGTCAAGAGGTTCGGCAACGAGTTGGTAGAGGTACAACCACCACCATGGTTTCGGTTGAGGTACCTAATGAGGCAACGGTATCTTTTCAAAAGTTATCGTCATGAGTTGCTTGCTAGGTTGTACAATTTACAACAAGGGAATCAAAGTGTTATGGCATACTATGACGAGTTTCAACAACTCATGTTGAAGCTTGATCATCGGGGAGAACAAATTGGCCATGACATCATTCGGTTCAAGTGTGGGTTGAACAAAGAGATCTCCACTCATTTGACGCTTCACAAGTTTGATACCGTTGAAGGGATTTTCCAAGCGGCTCTTGAGATTGAAAGGGAGCTTAAAGAGAGGTCGTCGTTCAAGGCAAAAGGACCATCAACCTCGGGTTGGCGAGGAGCAAAGATATGGTTCAACCATCTTTGGGTTGGCCCAAAAACAAGGACCAACCCACCACTACAAGGCTGTCCGAGCCTAAAACAGTCCATAAATTTCCTCCCCGGCAAGAAGCTCACAAGTATCCTAATCCTAAAGGGTTCCAATGTTTCAAGTGCCAAGGTTGGGGACATAAAGCCAATGAATGTCCAAACTGGCATAATGTGATCCTAAGGGAAGGGAGATTGTATTACCTTGGTGAGGAAGTGGGTCTTGAAAAAAAAAGAATGAGGCCGAGCCTCAAGATGGAGAGAAATCCAAAAATAAGCCACATGATGATGATGATTGTGAGGATGCTTATCCGCAAGAAGGGGAGTGCGTGGTTCCAAACTTTGTAGTGAGGTGTGCCATGATTAGTAAGGCGATAGATGACCCTAGCCAACAGGATAATTTATTCCATACTAAATGTCTTGTGAAGGGAAGTGTGTGTACTATGGTGATAGATAGTGGAAGTTGTGCGAATGTGGTTAGTGTTGCAATGGTGAACTTCTTGAAATTGCCGACTACACCTCATACTAGTCCTTACAAGTTGCAATGGTTGAATGAATGCGGCGAGTTAAAGGTCACAAGGCAATGTGTGATACTTTTTAAGGTAGCCAACTACCATGACGAGGTGTTTTGTGATGTGATACCAATGCAAGCTTGTCACTTGTTGTTAGGAAGGCCTTGGCAATACGATAAGTCGGCCAAACATGATGGAAGGTCCAATCGGTATACACTTGAGAAGGATGGCCGAAAGGTCGCTCTTCATCCATTATTGCCTTCCCAAGTGAATGAATTATACCAAAAGATGCGGGAATTAAGGGAAAAGGAAAAGAAGGCCGAGAGTGAGGGAAAAAGAGGGGAACCCGAGAGTGAGGGAGTAGGGGAAACCGAGGTCTCCTAATTTCTAAGGGGCAAGGAAGTGTGGTGATGATGGCTAGGAGGAAAGAATTATTTATGGATCATGACGAGGACACTCCGATGCTCCTCTTGGTTCATTGTTTTAACACTAACGCCACTAACATTTCCATTTCTCCTCCTATTTTTCATGTTTTGCAGGATTACGAGGATGTCTTCCCAAAGGAATTATTGTAAGGATTGCCTCCACTTCGAGGAATTGAGCACCAAATAGATTTAGTGCTGGGTTCACAATTGCCCAACAAACTGGCTTATAGGAGCAACCCGTTGGATACCAAGGAATTGCAACACCAAGTTGAGGAACTCCTCAATAAAGGATATATCAAGGAGAGTATGAGCCCTTGTACGGTTCTGGTGCTACTAGTTCCCAAGAAAGATGGGACTTGGCGTATGTGCGTTGATTGCCGAGCCATCAACAAGATAACGATAAAATATCGTCACCCTATTCCTAGGTTAGATGATATGCTTGATGAATTGAGTGCTTTGTGTTTGTTTTCTAAAATTGATTTGAGGAGTGGCTATCACCAAATTCGTATGCAATCGGGTGATGAATAGAAAAGCGCCTTCAAGACCAAATTCGGTCTCTATGAATGGATGGTTATGCCATTCGGCCTAACAAATGCTCCAAGTACTTTCATGAGGCTAATGAATCATGTGATGAAGCCATTTATCGGAAAGTTTATTGTTGTTTATTTTGATGATGTATTGGTGTATAGTAAGTCCTTAGATGAGCATGTAAAGCATTTACAATGTGTGCTTGATGTCCTCCGAAAGGAGAAGTTATATGCTAATCTAGAAAAGTGTTCTTTTGGTGTCCATGAGGTTGTATTTCTTAGGTTTGTGGTGAGCTCAAGAGGTGTCGAAGTGGATGAATCTAAGATTGACGCCATTAAAAATTGGCCAACTCCCAAAACCGTAGGTGAAGTGAGAAGCTTCTATGGGTTGGATAGTTTTTATAGACATTTTGTCAAAGGATTTAGCACCATTGTCGCCCCCTTGATGAAGTGATTAAAAAGGATCGGCCTTTTAAGTGGGGAGATGAACAAGCTAAGGCCTTTGAGGACTTGAAATCTATGCTCATCTCGGCCCCTTTGCTACAATTGCCAAATTTTTACAAGACTTTTAAGGTCGAATGTGATGCAAGCAAAGTAGGCATAGGTGCGGTTTTAATGCAAGAATTGAAGCCCATTGCCTACTTTAGCGAAAAGCTCAAAGGAGTAACTCTAAACTACTCTACGTACGATTTAGAGTTGTATGCCTTGATTATAGCCTTGGCCACTTGGCAACATTATTTGTGGCCTAAAGAATTCGTGATCCGAACGGATCATGAATCCTTGAACCATCTACGGGCACAAGACAAGCTTAACCGGCGGCATGCCAAATGGATTGAATTTCTTGAAACTTTCCCTTATGATATTCAATACAAGAAGGGTAAAGACAATGTGGTTGACGATGATTTGTCCCGAAAATATGTGCTTGTGTCTACTTTGTCGTCTAAGTTGATGGGGTTTGAAAGCCTCAAGTCTTTATATCCCGAGGACCCTCACTTCGCTCCTATCTATAGGGAAAGTGAAGAGTTGGAAAGGGATAGGTGGGTTACGGATAGGGGTTCCTATCCCTATACCAAATTTGATGGATACTTGTTTAAAGGTAGACGATTGTGTGTTCCCTCAAGTTCGTGGAGAGAATTATTTGTGAGGGAAGCACACAATGGCGGTCTAATGGGACATTTTGGGGTCGAGAAGACCCTCAGAATTTTAGAAGAACAATTTTATTGGCCTAGAATGCACAAGGATGTAGCCCGGATTTGCGACCAATGTGTTGAGTGCAAAGGAGCCAAGTCACAGCTCCAACCCCACGGGTTGTACACCCCATTGTCCACCCCTTTGTGTCCTTGGCTTGACATATCAATGGACTTTATGTTGTGATTGCCGAGGACTAGAAGGGGGCGGGATAGTATTTTTGTCGTGGTGGATCGGTTTTCCAAGATGGATCACTTTATTCCTTGTTCTAAATGTGATGATGCGCCTAGCGTAGCCTCTTTGTTTGTTGATAATGTTGTAAAACTTCATGGTGTTTAGAGGACCATAGTGAGTGATAGGGATTCTAAATTCCTAAGCCACTTTTGGAAGTCCATGTGGGGTAGACTCGGTACTAAGTTATTGTTTTTGACTTCATGCCACCCATAAACCGATGGACAAACGAAAGTAGTAAATAGGACCGTAGGGTCTATGCTACGGTCCATGGTTAAAGGAAAAATAACTTCTTGGGAGGAGCACTTACCGTTGATTGAGTTTGCTTATAATCGTGTTATACACTCAAGCACGGGGATGACACCCTTTGAGTGTGTATACGACATCAACCCCCTCACCCCTTTGGATTTAACCCCTTTGCCAAGAGATCTTATGATAAGCTTAGATGGAATCAAACGGGCCAAGGCCATGAAAAAACAACATGAAAAGGTGAGGTTGCGGTTGGAGTAGAAAAACCAAGAAGTTGTGAGGCGAGCCAACAAAGAAAGAATAAAGCTCATTCTTGAACTGGGAGATTGAGTGTGGGTGCACCTAAGGAAGGATAGATTCCCGTCTCAAAGGAATGCTAAGTTGATGCCACGGGGTGATGGCCCATTTCAAGTATTATGAAGGATCAACGACAATGCCTATAATATTGATCTACCCTCGGAATATCAAATGCACAACACTTTCAACGTGTGTGATCTCTCTCGGGTGGAAACGGTGGAGGATGGCAATGATCCGAATTTGAGGACAAATTCCCTTCAAGATGGAGAGGATGATACGGGAATTCCTAGATCGAGACCTTTCACACGAAGCCAAGCACGTGAGTTGCAACGACTCCAAGCCTTGTTCACATTCTTAGCCATGTGTAAGGCCCTTGTGAGCCCATCTAAGGGCCTATATTTAATAAAATGTAAAGAGGCCCACCAAGACACCCCAAACCCACCCACTTAAATGCCAAGGGTAATTTGGTCTTTGTCCCTCCTTTCTAAGTGACTATATAAGCCATGTAATAGGGCTAGTCTTGCTTTAGTTGATTCCTATTATTCAAGAAACAAAGACTAGTAAATTTTTTACTTCTCTTTCTCATTATTTAGAGAGGCCAAAACCAAATTCTCACTAGTAGAGTGATACTAGTGTTGTATCTTGGCTAGAAACTAGGTTCTTGAGGTTCTTTGAGTTTCTCTTGGTCCAAGTAAAAACTTGGTATTGATATTTATTAGTCTTAGGGTCCTTTCTCTTATTAGGGTTCTTAGATTAATGAATATTGTGTGTCAAGTTTCTATCTCTTTCTTTGTAAATCTTGTTAACATTGTGTTGTTGAATATAAAAGTCTAGTGAAGCCGTGTGGGGCTCTTTCGATTCATTAGCAATATTGTCTTTGTTGTTCTTGTTGTGAAACTCACTTTTCTAGTTCAAACAAGTATTGCAAGCCTAGTGAAGTAGTGTGTGGCCATTTTCGATTCACTAGCACTTTGTTGTTCTTGTGTTGGTTGAAATCTCTTAATACACACTTAGCATTGTATCAGGAAGACCCGAGCTTGTGGGGCTGCCTAACCAAGGAACAAGCTTTGAAGTGTAGAGAACAAGTTCCAACACTCCAAAGCTGTCCAAGAAGCCAAGCCCCTTTGTTTGGGCTCATTAAGGGCCTTTTTGGTCATTTATGTAACAAGTGTTGCCCTAGCCTATAAATAGAACAATTAGGTTATTTTGTCATTTAGACTTTGATGATATGTTTTGAGAGCACCATAGAGTGTCTTGCAAGGTGGAATCCTTGTGTTGGTAGCTTAATTAGAAACGTTGGTTGCTTGGGGATTCCGGTTCCCTTGAGGTCACATAAGAGATAGGTTTATGTTGTGTGTGGTATTAAAGGTCCAAGAGTGGAATAAGCTCTTGGTTTGTTAATATTACATCTCCATTTGTCTATCTTTCTATCTTTACTTTGTTCTAATTATTGGTGTTCTTGTTCTAGTATTGTAACCCGTGACTTATTGTTATTGTTATATCCTTGTTGTTGTTCATCTAGTCTTCTCATTGTTTTTATTAATTGTACTTTGGGTTGGCTGTTTTGGTGTTAAAATACACCCTTTATCTCATCATTATTGTTGTTATTGTTGAATCCGAGTGTGGTCTCTAAACTGTCCTTGAATCTTCGGATTTGTGGACTGTTGGAGTGTGTTTTCTTGTCTTCTTGACAATTCCGGTATCATTTGGTATCAAAGCCATCTTTTGTTTTGTTCCTACAATACCAATCTTGGCTCCCTTGGTTGAAAATTAAAAAAAAAAAAAGGTTGAAAACTGAAATTTTCTGAAAATTGCAAAACTGTCCATTTGGTGTTCTTGGCCGAAAATTGTGTTATTGTTGTGTGTTGGCCAAGAATTTTTGTTTGTTTAGTTGTTTCTAAGTTTTGGATTTCTTGTTCACTAATACTTTGAGTCTAAAATCTAAAGTTGAGCTTGAACTTGTTGGAGTTGTTGTTGTGAACTTGAAGAGTGGCCGATTATTGTTGTTTATTGTGGTGTTAGCCGTGACTTGTTGGCGTTGTTGTTGTTATAGGTGGACGTTTAGATTGTTCAGTTCTTGGTGGTTGATGAAAATGTTCTTGATATTCTTACAACCTTCATAACTTGATGAATAAAGTGACTACTAGATCTTAAAAAGGTAAAGGGAAAAAGGTGAAAACTTGTTAGTTTTGTAAGACTTGCAATCATCCATCAACTAGACAATCACTTCTCAACAACTTTCCTTGTTTTAAGGACCTTGTTTTAGGGAACTAGTGCAAAAAGTCAAGTCTTCCATTCTTTTGAATTTGAAGAGGATTTCAAGACTTGTTTCCCTCCAAAACAATTCCCACCAATTCCAAATCACCAATTGTTCAAGACTTTCAATTTTGAAAAATAAAAAAATTGTAAGGCCACAACCAATACATGACTGCCACGTCACTGTTACTGTTCACACAACAAATTTTGGCACAAATTTGGATTTTCTTAGTTTCTTATTGTTGGTTCCTAGTTTCGTTTGTTGACTCTAATAACTAATCGACAAGCTAGTACTCCTCTACTAGATTGTAAATTAATTTTTGAATACGTTTCTTCGTGTTAACGTTGTTTGTTTTCTGCTTTTCTCATTTTTGAGTTGTAGTATCTTTTGGTTCAAGTTCGTACATTACTTATTTGAGTCGTTTCAAACAAGAATCTACTCCGACCTCGAGCCACAATTGGGACCAAGTAACCTCATTGGAGTATAAGCGAGTTATCAACGCTTGTGAGACCAATAGAGTGAAAACATCAAAGTGTGATAGTGAGGAATTGTGGACTGTTTGGAGTCGACTCGTGGACTGATTTTTGCTAACATTAACATGTTATTGTTTTAATTATTTTTTAGTGTTCTTAATAGGTACTATGACATCGGGAAAGATGACCATGAATGATTTGATGGCTGCCATAATGGGTATGAAACATGACCTTAGTAGTCGAATGGAGAGCATGGAAAGAATAATAAACCGAGTGGAAGAAAAAATGGAAGGGATGGAAAGCTCTCTTTTCAAGGATTTGGATAACTTGGTAGAGCAACCAAGCCTTCCTAATCAAGTTTCCGTGAGTGGACATGCTCCACATGAGCTACAAGGTAATCAAACCAACTCTTGCACTTTAGTGAATGAGGCTAGAAGTCAACTAAGTGTGAATGATAGTTTGCCTTTAGGTGAGCCGAATGTGTCTCCATTTAGTGATGATAATGTACAACTTGAGATTGTGGAAACACTAGTTGATCCATCTAGTGTTGAAGCCATTGTAGCAAGTGATAGTACATTGTCTTATGGAAGTCATGAAGACCAACTTGTGTGTGAAAATGGTGATGTTGAACATGTTGGCCGATTAACTAAGGATGACCCTCTAGTTGTTTTTGTTGTAGATCATGCTAGTATAGAGGGTGTCAATGAGTGTAATGGTGGTAGTCTTGGGGAAATGAAGTATGTCCTCCACCCGTGTCCATGGAAATTCTACCCCTTTGATCCCGGTGACCATTGGAAATGTAATGTTGATTCATTTCAAATCATATTCGGGAATGACGTGTGTGCATTGTGTGGGTGTGGTTATGTTGGTGCTAAGCATGTTTTGTATGTAATTAGGGTTTCCCATGATTGGTGTGTCATTTCTGAGAACCCGAGGGATGTTTGGTTATATGTGAAATTTGAGCCACCTTGGCATGATGCTATGATTGACTACGCTAATCCTAACCCTCATTCCTTGAGGAACTTGTGTTTTCTTGTCCTTCCTATTATTTTGCAAGGTTCGGATTCGAAGACGAATCCTTTCTAAGGAGGGGAGGATGATATGGGTCAAAGAGGTATCTTATCACTCGAGGACATGAATACGTGAGGGAAGACCCGAGCTTGTTGGGCTGCCTAACCAAGGAAAAAGATTTAAAGTGTAGAGAACAAGTTCCAACACTCCAAAGTTATCCAAGAAGCCAAGCCCCTTTATTTGGGCTCATTAAGGGCCTTTTTGGTCATTTATGTAACAAGTGTTGCCCTAGCCTATAAATAGAACAATTAGGTTATTTTGTCATTTAGACTTTGATGATATGTTTTGAGAGCACCATAGAGTGTCTTGCAAGGTGGAATCCTTGTGGCAAGGTGGAATCTTTGTGTTGGTAGCTTGCTTAGAAACATTGGTTGCTTGGGGATTCCGGTTCTCTTGAGGTCACGTAAGAGATAGGTTTATGTTGTGTGTGGTATTTAAGGTCCAAGAGTGGAATAAGCTCTTGGTTTGTTAATATTACATCTCCATTTGTCTATCTTTCTATCTTTACTTTGTTCTAATCATTGGTGTTTTTGTTCTAGTATTGTAACCTGTGACTTGTTGTCATTGTTATATCCTTGTTGTTGTTCATCTGGTCTTCATATTGTTGTTGTTAATCTTACTTTGGGTTGGCTGTTTTGGTGTTAAAACACACCCTTTATCTCGTCATTGTTGTTGTTATTGTTGAATCCGAGTGTGGTCTCTAAATAGTCCTTGAATCTTTGGATTTGTGGACTGTTTGAGTGCGTTTTCTTGTCTTCTTGATAATTCCGGTATCAATACTCGCCGATAACAAGGATAACGTTGATTCGAATATTAATTGCCTTAGAGGCGGTATATGGTCTTGAAATCCATCAAATGGATGTGAAAACTGCATTCCTAAATGGAGAATTGGAGGAAGAAATTTACATGGAACAGCTTGAGGGTTTTGTGGTTCCAGAAAAAAAATACGGTGTGTAAACTTGTTAAGTCATTTTATGGACTAAAACAAGCACCTAAGCAATGGCATGCAAAGTTTGACCAAACTATGTTGGCAAACGGATTCAAAATTAATGAATGTGATAAATATGTTTAAATTAAAGACACTCCAAATCACCAAGTCATTGTGTGTTTATATGTGGATGATATGTTGATCATCAATAGAGATATTTCAGACATAAATGCAACAAAACGAATGCTCGAGAGCAAGTTTGATATAAAAGAACTTGGAGTTGCGGATGTGATCTTAGGGATAATAATCCATAGAACTCCACAAGGATTGGCATTGTCACAGTCTCATTACATGTACTTGACAAATTCAAGTATATGGAATTTGGTATTGCCAAGACTTCATTAGATGTGAGCTTTGCACTTCGAAAGAATGAAGGTAAAAGTGACTCACAATTGAAGTACGCAAGAGTATTGGGATGTTTAATGTATATAATGAACTGTACACAACCAAACATAGCATGTGTTATTAGTAAGTTGAGTCGGTACACGAGTAATCCTAATAAAACTCATTGGATAACAATGAAAAGAGTTTGAGGGTATCTTAAATACACTCAAGACTACACTTTGCATTATAATAAATATCCTGCGGTACTTGAAGGATATAGTGATGCACATTGGATCACCAGATCGAACGAACTAAAATCCACGAGTGGATATGTATTTACTGTCGGTGGAGAAGAGGTCTCTTGGAAATCATCCAAATAGACTTGTATTGCTCGTTCTACAATAGAATCTAAATTTATCGCATTAGATAAAGCCTGTGAAGAAGCAGAATGGATCCAAAATTTCTTGGAAGATATTCCTTATTGGCCCAAACCAGTGGCACCAGTATATATACACTGTGATAGCTAAGCGGCAATAGGTAGGGCAGGGAGCATGATATACAATGGTAAATCTCATCACATAAGACGGAGATATAATACTGTTAGAGAACTTCTCTCTAGTGGAATTATCATTGTTGACTATGTGAAGTCAAAGGATAACTTTACCTAGCAGACTGGAGATCCCAAGAGCTAGGTTCAAGGAGATCAAAAAAAGTTGTGTCTGACAGGTTCAACATTGTCAAAATACCAACCCATTCTCATGATGTAGACAATGTTTAGTAAACAAGGATAAGATTTAAGGTGAAAAGTCTTTTAATGATTATCTAAAATTGGCAGATTTGACCAAATAGTTTAATCTATAGGATTAAACGTTTAGAAATCACATATTTGTGAGCGAAGTGGAAGCCGCTTCAAGGAGAATGTTAGCAAAGGCCTATTCTCTAAGCTCTCATGAAATTGGGACATGTTCATGGCTGAAAAGAACAAAACCGTGAGAACCTTAAACGGTAAAAGGCTGGTAGTGTGACATTTGTTGTCTAGGTGTACATTAAAGCTCGACGGTTCAAAGATATCAAATCTACCAATTTACCGAGTACATCCGATGCATGTTCACTACGTAAAGTTCAAAGGGAAACCCACTAATCCTGATGCAATCAGTCTTTGCTTGATGATCACATATTTGTCCGTAAAGTTTTACAAAGAATAGTCATTCCCCATCCATGTGGGGGATTGTTGGGTTCAATTGGTGTGAATGGAAAATGGAGGGACACAACCTTTTATGAAAAGACATATTGTTTTGGAAAATGAGTGACTATTCAGATAGTTATGTTTGTTCAGAAAAAGACAAAATGTTTCGAATGAATAGACATGACTCTTCCAAATGATACACTTTTTCGGATGAACTATTGCCGCCTTTCGGAAGGGGCACTTGATGGCTATATAAACCTGCATTTATCTACAGGTTTTGGTATGAAAATTTTTTTGAAATACAAACTCTTCTTGTCTTCAAAACATTCCTTGTGATCAATCAAATCGTTGAATGAGTTCGACGAATCCAATTATTTGAGGTACCACTATAGTTGGATTGAAAGTCATTTTATTCTGGGAGTAAGATTCCAAAACCTCGGGTATAGTGATGGAAATTATTCCTTAAGGACACTCCGTGAAGTCGGGGGACTTGGCTTTACATTTCTCTTTTATCTTAATTTCTGGAAAAATAAAACACACTTCTTAGAAAGATTACTTTGATCTTGTGTTGAGGGTGTTGTTGTACTTCATCGCATTCTTGTTTTAAATTTGAACTAGTGTTGAAGTTATTGTATCAAATTACAGATTCTTGTACCCGAAAACGTTAAAATACAACAATATCATGCATGGCAATCTGCAACCAACGTGTATTATGCCACATCGGACATATGTGTCTATTGTTTAACTTTATACAAGTTTATGTGTGTGCATGCCCTAAGTTGGAGGGCACGAGTATATTCTTTTTTCCTACATTAATCGACTATTGGAATTCGAATTATTTCGCCTTTGCCTTGTCACACTCGTCTCTCTGCAACTGTAAAAATCACCATTTTTTCGTCATAAGAATTACTACTCCAATTGCCATTTTTCTCATAGAGTTTTCAAATAATTGATTTCATTATTTTCTTAAATAAAACAGAGGAACTTCAAGAGTTCTTTGGTACATTTAATTTAACTAGTCTCTAGGCACGTGTATATCGAGTCATGTCACATATGATTTGAAAGACAATATCGATATTGTAGACAAGCTTTCTTAAAAGAGTAAAGCATGTATGATCAAATTCGCTGCGATACCCTCCAACTTCATAGGGGCCCTATAACCCATGAACTAAATTTTAGCATATTTTTGTGAGGCTTTTAGCTGACGTAGCACCTTTTTGTCAACCTTTTTAGCTGGCATGACAGCTTTGAAGTAGACCTCATTTTATGTAATAAAGGTGCCATCACATCAGCACAAAAGAGTGACAAAAATATACTAAAATTGAGTTCGGGGTAATAGGACCCTTGTGAAGTTGGAGTGTGTCGTAGCAACTTTGGCCATAGTTCGGGGACACGAAATCAGGATTTGGCCAAAAAAGAAGCAAGGCTATGGATACCATGACCGATCACCATCGATAAAGAAGAATCTTTCTAAATCACTTCGTGTCAGCGGGGCCTTCAAGCATCCGAAATACGCCGGGATTGAAAATGACATAGCGTTCCTGATAGAAAATGACGACTCCTTCAGAAAAACAAACTTATTCAAGTTATTTTTCACTGGATGCATATCTCTTCTTAAAATTAAGCTTAAGTATCAAGATTCATTTTTTTATCTGTTCATTTTGTTATCTTACATTTGACTTACTGTGCCATAAAGTTATAAAACTTTTTTGCAACCCTTTTTAGCTTCTACAAAAGTAGAACAAGAAAAAAAGTATGGATGGAATTTCCAATTTTCATTTGATGATTCTGTAGTGCAAGAGTTGAAAAATTAAAGCATAAGATATACCTTGAGAGTAACTAGTAAAGTTGTTGTCACGTGACTTGGAAGTCACGTGTCCAAGCCGTGGAAATAGCCACTTGTGGAAATGTAAGGGTAAGGCTATGTATAATAAACCCCCACGCATAGCGGAACCTTTAGTGCATCGGGGCTGTGCTTTGTTATTCAATCTTTTTATATATACATATTGCAAGTGTTGAAAGATATTGATAAACAAAGCTGATTCAGAAATTGTAGAGCTTGACGACTATGTTCTTTTTTGTTGACTTTAGTCAGTACATGTTGTGTAGGTAATACCTATGTTGCTCGGACTCTTCAAAAATAGAGCCGGGCCTGAGATGGATCCTCCAAAACAGTTTAAAGTAGAGACTTTGTTAATGTGTTCTTGTTTCAGTGGCTCTGGTAGCTGAGTGCGGTGCAAGGAGGTTCATTCGAACCCCTTGGCCGAAAAATTACATTGTTCATACAAGGTCCAAAATTATTTGTTATGACACAGATGTTGAATCCCCTTACCTTCTTCTTCTGCTTACTTGTTTATAATTCAAATTTCCTTGGTGAAAATTCTGGCTACGCCACTAGCTGCACCTGGTGTTGGAAGTTCAAATAAGAAATAGACGATCACAATTCAAAGGATATCAAAACTGTAACATTCAAAGGTACAGTCTTGGTATCTCTGGTACAAATGAGAAATCATCAAGAAACAGTAAGTGGATTTTTGAGGAAAACAAAAATACTTGCATTCTCACGAAGTTCGTAGCAATAAAACTGTAGAGTTCAGCTTCCTAGAGGATCAAAAACAAAATGAATCCTCTCGCCTATTCAAATCTGTGGATTTTAGACCGCCCGGTTCAGTTATCGCTTATCATCCTTCTCATCTTGGTCTCGAAAGGTTGAATTTTCATATGATCAATTAGTCTCCTAAATATTCTGGATAATGCAGTTCTCAGTTAAAGTACAGACATAAACTACTTTAAGATGATGTTCTTAATTGCTTATTTTTGAGACCGTTGAATAAAGAAGGCGAAAATGTTCTTTGACAGCCTGCAGGAACAACTCAGGATGACAGAAACCAAAGAATATAGAAGCAAATCAACACAGAAAGGCTGTACATATTAATGATCCATCTGGAATGAAGGGACAAGAAGTGGTGCATACTGAAGCTGATTGTTAAAGGAATGAAAGAATCAAGCCACGGAGAAAGTTAAAGAGGGGAGGTGATGACTATGGGGACAAAACCATCAAGAAAACTCAACAACAACTGGCTGGAGCCAAAAGAGCTGGCAATTTTGCAGAAATTGGTGCGACTTCTCAGACGTCCCACTTGAGGAAGAGGAGCAGCAAAACAAGTTTCTGTGAACCAGTCATCCAAGAGAATAATGATCAGAGTAATGTTCAAAATATGTTGGTAAAATCACATGGCAGAACAAGTCAAGAGCCTCAGATCATTTCCAGCGTTCATAACGTTGAAGTTGTTTCTCCCATGTCATCTATTACCCCAGCACCTCGTAAAGTATGAATCGATAATATCACTGGTTCAACTCGTGGACTTGGCAAATCAACACAATATTTATGGGGTGTCCATAACTCGGAAGGCGGAGCTGCAACAACTGCTTTGCTCTAAGCTGCCACCTGAATATTAGTCAGGAAACAAATCTCTGCATTCTTTTAATTTTCAGTCTTGTATGAAATATAACATAGGATGGTTTCCAAATTCTTTTGTAAAGGAGAACAAGGAATAAATAGAGTTCTGTACGTTAAAGCATAATCAAATGAGATGCAAGAACTGCAATGTATAGCTGCAGGCTAAAGATAGGTCATGACAACAATTTGTATATTCTTTTTATTTCATAGTATTATATGAAACAAGCACAAGATTTTAGTACAGGAAGACAGAAAAAGTTAGAGCTCGTGAAAGCTAGATTACAACAGCTAATACCACAAT
>NW_025850708.1:36339-38814 GCF_002878395.1 Capsicum annuum
GGGAGAAGGAAACTTTGGAGTGTTTATAATGATGAATACTTACTACATATGACAAGTGAGGCAAGAAATAAGAGATGCCTCGCGTTGTCGTTGCTCGGCTTTGGATTTGTTTTTGTCAAACGATCGATGAGATCTATCTTTTTGGACAAACTTTATTTGACGAAATATAATCAATACTCCATTTATATGCATGCAGTAACAGTAACAGATGCAATATTTCGATAGAACTGATGCACTATTTCGACTGAACTGATGCGTCGTTTCTGAACTGATGTACTGTTTCTTTCCGACTGAACTGATGTATGCACTGATGGATATACTGTTCCTGTTTCGAATGAACAGATGCAATTCTTCAATGAAGTGATGCACTGTTTCCAACAGGTGCACTGTTTGATGAAATGGTATACTACTTCAGCAAAAATGTTGGAGACATGCATTTTCAGAAACATCACACCATTTAAGTGAACCAATGCCACCTTTTCGAAGAGGCATCTGCTAGGCTATATAAACCTGCTTTCCTTCATAAGTTTTGATATGAAACTTTCAGAATAAAAACTTTCTTCCTCTTCTTTACAAATATTTTGTGTGATCAATCAAAACGTTCTGTGCGTTCGAAGAATCCGCCTATTTAAGGTACCGCTATAGTCGGATTGAAGGTCATTTTATCCTGGGAGGAAGATTCCATAACCTCGGGTACAGTGAGGGGAATTATTCCTTAAGGAAAGTCCGTGAATTCGGACGACTTGGTTTTATTCATTTTTGTTTCATCTATTTTCTGAAAAATAAAATACACCTCTTGGAAAGGTCATTTTGATCTTGTGTTGAGGGTATTTGATATACTTCATTGTGTTCTTATTTATATACTTGTACTTTAGTTGAAGTTTTTTCTACTATACAGATTCTGCGTACCCATAGAAGGAAAATAACAATCTTAAGGAATAGTTACTATTACAGAATCTGTATTGCTTGTTTTTGGAGATTAAAGTTTTAACTTTCTACTCCGCCTGAACTTAACATTTGAAGTTATAAAAACTTCGCCACAAGTTAAAGATCATTCGGTTGACAATTGAAAGTGATAAAAACTTCATTCTTAACTAGAAACAAGGAAAAAAAAATTTAAAGTTGCTTAATTTTTATTAGTATTCTGAAAATACTAAGTATTTTTTGTCTTGTGGTGACAGAAAAAATGGCAACTGAAAGTCAAATGATGGATACGACAACGTCTGTGGGGATAACTAATATTGCCACATCAAGTCTCACAAATGCTCAGCCAACAATGGCACCGGCGGAGAAGCCCGAAAAATTTTCGGGCATTGAATTCAAGCGATGGCAACAAAAGATGTTCTTTTACCTCACCACTTTATGTCTGCAACGGTTCAATAGCGAAGACGCTCCTGAGGTACCCGAAGGAACCTCGGACAAAGACCGCTTCCTTATTGTAGAATCTTGGAAACATTCGGACTTCCTTTGCAGGAATTATATTCTAAGTGGTCGACGACCTCTACAATGTTTATAGTGGAACCAATACATCAAAGGAACTGTGGGGGGCACTTGAACGAAAATATAAGACGGAGGATGCGGAAATTAAGAAATTCTTTGTTGCACGATTCCTCAAAATTTATAGATATCCAATCTGTTGTCTCTCAAGTACAGGAGTTGCAAGTCATCATACATGATCTCCTAGTAGAAGGTATATCTTTGAAAAATACCTTAGTTGAACAAATTAAAAATGTTCTTAGTACTCACATAAACTGTTTTGTAGATTTAATTGTGAATGATGCTTTCCAAGTAGCAGCGATAGTTGAGAAGCTACCATCTTTGTGGAAAGACTTCAAAAACTACTTAAAGTATAAACGCAAGGAGATGACTGTTGAAGATCTTATTGTCTAACTTCGTATTGAAGAGGATAATAAAGTTGCCAAAAGAAGGTCAAAGGGGAATTCTACAATTAATGAAGCACATATTGTAGAAGATGACCAAAACAATTTCAAGAAAAGGAAGAAAGCTGAACAAGGAAGCAATCAACCCAAGAAAAAGTTCAAGGGAAAATGCTTCAATTGTGGCAAGATTGGCCATAAGTCCACAGATTGTTGTGCCCCAAAGAAAGGCAAGAAGAAGGATCAAGCAAATATGATTGAATCCAACAAAGAATGTGATGATCTGTGTGTTATGTTCTCAGAATGCAACTTGACGGGGAATCCTCGTGAATGGTGGATGGATTTTGGTACCACCCACCATGTATGTGCCAACAAGGAGTTGTTTTCGTCATTCGCTCCAGCTCAAGTAGAAGAAATGATCTACATGGTTAACTCCGCTATGGCTAAGGTAGAAGGAACAGAAAAAATTTGCTTAAAGATGACTTCCGGAAAGGTCTTGACACTTAACAATGTCTTGTATGTTCCGGAGTTACGTAGGAATTTAATTTTTGTTTCACTTCTAGACAAGAACGGATTCAAATGGTTACACATTTGAATC